>NC_054829.1:65088395-65148395 GCF_018345385.1 Vulpes lagopus
GCTGAACTAGGTGGTAGATTTTTAACTGATTCCTTTTCCATTGTTAAATGTTTTATATTCTCTCTGAGAACTTGTAGCCAGGACTGGGAAATCACTGGCATACAAAGTTCATGTCATTTGGCTTTAGAGTAGGTCATAAGCTATAGAGACCTACACTAATTCTTTCAGACTGAGAGAGGCCATCTCATAAATATCTATTTCAGTGCTCTAAAATGATTAAATGACATCATGATGACCTAGTTTAAGGAAAATGTTACATGAGGGCCCTAAATGGCACCCTGGTGGTCTGAAAGAGTTAATGCAGCTTCCTTAAGTGGCCAATTCTATGTTAGTTTGCAATGAACAGAGCAGAGCAGTGTCCCAATAATTCACTGACAGCTTCATCTAATATAAGTATATTAAGTTGAGAGAAGTCATTTGAAGGAGGCTATAATAGAGCAGGTGGAAATTCTGATTAATACAACAGCTCTGCTAAGGAAGGAAAAGTGGAGTCAATGGAAATTCAATAGCCCTATGGAGAAACATTGAAGTGAAGCTCCTCTTAAAGAATATCTCAAGAGATCATGATGCATCAACATATATTATGTTCTTCCAAATTACAGCTGAGCTTTATATGTAACACACTGTGACAGCAAATAATATATAATACTTGTGTTTTAATAGCAGAGTGTAATACTAAGGGAATGTTTTTCTGATTTTTCGATGTCTTCAAAATCATGGAACTATAATACAACAGAATAGTGGATAGCAATTAGAAATTTATCTCTTATATTACATGAATGTTCTTACTACCAAATTTATTAAAAAACATGACCACTTTATATGAGGTTTAATATTGTTAGATCAAATTCTATAATCAATTTGGGCATAGAAAAAGGTGAGAAAATATGAGAGAGAAATAGCAGATAAGCTGAAGAAAGATAATTTTTAGCATACAGGTAGTGTACACATTTTGGCCTGCAAGAATAAAGAATAATTTGGTCAAATGAATCAATTAGTAGAAGCATAGAAACATAGAACAAAAAGAACAAATCACTAATCTTTTCTTCACCTTAAAATTACCACACATATAAGCTACGTGTATATATATATATATATATATATATATATATATATATATATATCGCCCAGAAACAGCCCAAGTAGAAGCATATTTAATTACATATATAACAGAAATTTGTTATATGAAAAAGGAGACCTTTCAAATATATGAGCAAGACAAGGATTTTGGAAGTCAGTGTAAAGTAATTATGAAGGGAATAGATTCTTGGGTCATACCTCTTGGTTCTAATTTTGGCTCTTCTTTTTAACAGCTGTATTACCTTGAAAAAATTGCTTACCTGTTCTTCACCTTCTTTATCTGAAAGTTGGGAGCATAACACTACCTTGTTGAGTTGTAAGAATTAACAGAGATAATAAATGCAAAGCATTTGGCAAAATCTCTGGTGCATAGTAAACCACTGTGAATGCTAGTCATTATTATTCAATAAATGGCTAACCACTTAGAAAACAACAGGGAGTTCCCCTCTCATATCTTTGAAAAATAAAATCAGATGAGTTAAGGTGTTACATTTTAAAAGGATAACTATAAAAGTAGAAAAGGTAATACATGTGAATATTTATGACAATTTTGTATTAAAGGAAATCAGGAAACACAAAGCCATAGACCTATGGAAGACTGCTTAAATTTTAAATTTCTGATGGAAAAAATATTTAGAAAGATAAAAGACCCATGGAAGAATAGAAAAATATTTACAGTGTATAATACAAAGGGTTACCATAATTTATATGGAAACCTTACCTACTATGATTTTTCTATAAAGTAATATTGCATCAAGTAGGTAGTAAACATAAACAGATGGTATATATTGTAACTTCACTGCTCTTTCTAGCCTCAGAGATTTCTCAAATTCTTAGTGGCTTTTTTTCCACATGAAGGAAACAGCTTAAATGTTACTTCAGCAGGAACATCTTTTCTGATCAATCTAAATGAGATCTCCCTAAATTTCTTTCTTATAGCATTGTTTACGCATTTCTATCATAGCTCTCCTTGGTCTTCATCACATATTTCTCTGTGTTGATTTCTGCCCCTTTTCTCTCACTAGACAATAAACTCATGGGGAGGGACTATAGAGTATTTGCCACTCTGTAGTCAGCTCCTAGCATATAGCAGACATTTGAAGTGATGAAAGTAAGTATCATAAAGGGTCTCGTATACTATGTTAAGGCATTTAGCCTTTATAGCTAATATAGTCATAGAAGAATTTTGAGCAAGATAAATCCTTCTTGGGCATCAGTGGAGGGTGGGTGGAGAATGAACTGGAAGGGAACATGACTGGAAGCCAGGTGGTGGATTAGAAAAGGAATTGAAACAATCCAAGAAATCATGAAGCTCTGAAGTAATGAAGTTTAATGGAAATATGGAGAAGAGAAATGGTTCCAAAGATATTTAAAATTAGACTATTTTAGCTGAAGCAGAGTGCGTATAGGGAAATAATGGGAGTGAACTTTGATTCTGGATTTTAGGCCATATTGTAAACTTCTAATCCCATATCAAGACATTTATAATGCTTCAAGGAGTAAAAAGTCAGTGACAAATTCTGGAAATAGGGTTTAGTTTTTGTTTGTGTGTATGTTTAAACCATCTTAATTGACAGCATTAAGTTATTGGGACATATGGAATAGATTTCTAGGACCATACAGAAGTTGGATATTTGGTATTATGACTTAATACTCCCCAACTCAGCCATTAATCTCTGGTCCAAGGTCATCTCAGCGAAGACATTTTGGGATCCTGGCAAATTATCATCATATGAACTTCCTTTATGCTCATCATCCCTACCACCACCACAATCAGTAATAATGACAACAATGACAGCCACAACATGAACATTTATTGAGCAATTACTCTGTCTAAGGCTCCACAGTGTGTGCTCGAGTACAGAGAAATCTGACACATTCTCTGAAATCCTAGAGGGTAGAGTATATGCATTAAATCACACTAGCCATATAGAGTAGCACGTGATAAAATGAGTTATAGGAAAATAATTGCTGTGGAGTTCAAATAAGAGAGACTTAACTATAGTTGAAAAGTCTTTAGGAAAAGCTACACGGAGGAGGTGAGACTTGAATAGGCCTTCAAGAAAGGAACAAATTAAGACAAATATAGAGGAAGGGCAACTACTCAGACAACAAGGTGGAGGTGGAGTTCCCACATCTGTTTTAAGGACAAGCAGACAAGTGGACAAATGCTTTGACTAAAACATCAAGTTTATAAAGAGAAGTAAAGGAAGTGTTCAGAGACTTGGATGGAAATAGATTGTAAGGTGTTTTTGATATCAAACTAATGATGGTTTATTTGGAATAGACTTATGATCCCTTATTTCAAAGAAAGTAGAGAATCACAAATTTTGAGCAAAGTAGCTACTTGTGGAAAGTTGTTTTTTAGAGTTTTTAGAGGATGAATCTAATGAGCGTGTTCTGATTTCATCCTAGAGATGAAAATTCATGTTGATAAGACCAGTTACTATGGCAATATTTTAGGGGGAAAAAGAGAACCTTATGTGAGAAAGGAGGAGGAAATAATATGAGATTTTTTCCTTACCTTTTATTATGAAAAACTAGAAAATAAAAAAGAGATGGAATAATTTAATGAACCACCCAGCTTCAAAAATGATTAATTCAAGACCTGTCTTATTTTACCCCTATTCTTACCTGTCTCTTTACTTCTAGATTATTTTAAAACAATCATCAATACCTCAAATTTATATATATTTGAATATGAATTTCTAAAAGATAAGGACTCATTAGTGAACATAGCCCTAATTCTATGATCATACCTAAAAAAATAACAATTTCTTCAAATATGTACTCAGTGGTAAAGTTTTTCTAATTTTTGTATAAGTTTTTTAATTCATTTATTTGAATGAAAATCCAAAGAGGTCCATTTATTGTAATTATTTAATGATGGTTCTTAAATATTTTTAATCTTTTAATTTCATCTTCCATTTCTTTTTTGACTTGAAATTTATTGAAATGACACAATATTTGTTGTTTTCATATTCATGGTACTATTAATAATGTTCTTTTGTCTTCTATATTGCCCACAAAATGGTAGTTAAATTTAAAAGCTTGATCAGATTTCATTTTTTTTTACGGCAAGAATTGTTTATAGGTTGTGCTGTGTACTATCAGGGGGCACATGATATTTGCTTGTTTCTTGGTGTGTGTGTGTGTTATAGGAACTATTACCAGTGGGTTTTTTCTTTATTATAAAAGAATTATTATAAACTCATGTTGAAGTATATGTGATGCTTTTCAATCTATTGCATTTATCCTTATTAATGTTCAGATTATCCTATCTTTATCTGATTGGGAATCTCTTTAAATTGACTTCTGCATCTTTTTGATACAACCCTGTTGGGCTTTGAGAGCTTTCTAACTCCTTTATATCACAAGATGTTCCAGGATCATCTTTTAAATTTCCTACCCAGAATCTCCCATTCTGTAAGAATACTTTTTTTTATAAAGATTTTATTTATTTATTCATGAGTGACAAAGAGACAGAAACAGGCAGAGGGAGGAAAACAGGCTCCATGCCAGGAGCTGGACATGGAACTCAATCCCGGGACTCTGCGATCACGCCCTCAGCCAAAGGCAGATGCTCAACTGCTGAGCCACACAGGCATCCCTCTAAGAAGACTTTATTACTTGTGTTGTGAAATGGTATTTAAAGACCACAAATGGGTGTTAGGAGTGCTCAGTTTTACAGAGTCAGCCATTGTACATATTTCAGAGGACAAGGATAAGTAAGGTATTTTTTAAGGATAGAATTTATGAGTTTGTACTATTCATACTTATTATGAGTTCTTTCT
This sequence comes from Vulpes lagopus, assembly GCF_018345385.1. Lineage (NCBI taxonomy): Eukaryota > Metazoa > Chordata > Mammalia > Carnivora > Canidae > Vulpes > Vulpes lagopus. The sequence goes on from NC_054829.1 coordinate 65,093,270, forward strand.
TTTAAGATTTTATTTATTTATTCATGAGAGAGAGAGAGAGAGAGAGAGAGAGGGAGAGGCAGAGGCACAGGCAGAGGGAGAAGCAGGCTCCATGCAGGGAGCCTGATGTGGGACCCGATCCCGGGTCTCTAGGACCGCGCCCTGGGCCAAAGGCAGGCGCTAAACTGCTGAGCCACCCAGGGATCCCCTTATTGTGAGTTCTAATTCAAATTCAGGTGTACATGACTATTACCTAGCCTTATCGATCTTATATTTGTTTCCTATTTCTCTCATGCCAGCACTCCTGGTTTTCCATGATTGTATAAAACCTCATTTGCTTTTCCTTCACTATAAAGACAATAGTCCTATAGTAGCAATACAGCACTGCTCCCTATAATATAAATCCTCATAATGTATGTTTTTTTTAAGCTTTATTCTTTTGGATGTCAGAATATATTCAACTAAGGATATACAGTCAAATTGTATTTTAAAGTCACTATAAATATTTTCTTTTTTGTGTTATGTCACTCGTTTTTCCATGTATAGTTTCCATACTGTTTTAGCTGCAGAAGCTTTATAATATGTGCCAGTATCTTAAGGGATAGGTTATTTTCATTCTTCTCTTTTTCAGTGTTATCTTTTATTTTATTTTAGGGTTACTGTTACTTTTGTTTTGTTTTGTTTCTCCAGCCGAACTTTATTTAGCTCTAAGGAAAATAAAACTCTAATGATATTTTACTGTGTTGACATATTTATGTTGTTAGGTCTTCCCTTCAAATAACAGTATGTCTTTTCATTCATTTACTTCTACTTTTATGTCTTTCAGGATTGTTTTGGAGTCTTCTGGATATGAGAGATATTAAAAAGGTGAAATAGTAGGACTGGAGTATGTGGGGAGAAATAGAGAAAACCATGGTTTTCATACTCTCTTTTTGGAGAATAATTTATTTGTTGGTTTGTTTGACAGAAATGGGATTATTTGAAGAGACCAACACAGGGAGGAATGGTGAGTTTCATTGTAGTACCAGATCTGAGATCCGCCTAAACTTCAGTGGCAATTAAGTATATCAATCAAGTTTATATAAGAATAAATATTATTGAAATAATTTAGAGGTAATCCCTGAGAGAGTAAATCACATGAGATAAGTATTCACCTTACTTAGTCACATGATTTGGAAGAAAAATGTTCTTTTTAAAAGCTACATAGTTACATGCAAAATTATAGAGAAGATTTTCCTCCACTGACTTTTCACGTTTGTTATGCTGTAAATGTGGCACCTTCTTTGCAACTTCCGTACCCCTACTGCCACTACCACATTCTGGATTGAATGTCTTTAACATTTTGTAGTTCTTCAAACAGCTCCTATATCAGAAATGAGGGTCTCTGCCTCTGTAACCTTCCTGTATCTACTGTCTACTAAAACCTGTTGAGTATGCACCCTAAAAGGAAAAAAAGCCAACAAGGAGATTAAGTCTACATCCTAAAAAGCTTTTGAAAAAAATCTCTTACTCCTCTCCATTATCATTGCCTATGTCATTACTTAGCCCGGAGCATCATTTGCTTACCAATTATAGTGAGATCAACTACTTATTACTCATCTTGCTTCATTTATCCTCTTGTTTCCTTTCTTATGTGACTACATGTGGCAATATTTATCCTATTTATATCTTCAAGCCATTTTCTGTACTGTTATCTGAGTCATCTTTAAAAATATAAGTTAAATACTTCTATGACCCCATTGTTTAAGCAAATTCCCAATAGATATTCTAGAAAATGTCAAAGGGTTCTGTGACAAATACAACATATTATATTCTTAAGAGAATCACAGGGTATATTGGCTATAAAGAGCCCCTTCTAGTAGAGAAACCTGTTTAAATGTGATCAGTATCTTGGTCTGGATTCATGTGATTATGGACTATTTTAAATTCACCTATCAATATCATTTTTTTGTCAAAAATTGTTGTTGTTCTGAAAACATACTTTAGGATATACTGACATAAATAAAGTTCAATCTTCATTATCATGAATGACTTTTATATTGCTGTGGTCTCATCTTCCATGGCTCCTTATTCCTAATATTCCATCAAAGATATAGCATTGCACAACACCATTGGCACAACACCAGTGCACAGTTCATACTCATGTGCACTGTCACAGTTCTCCTGAACTTATCATCCTAATTGAGCTCTCTGTATTTTTGTGTATGCAGTACCATTTTTCCACACTTATTTTGATCCCATCATCAGACTAATAAATTTCCATTTGCCCTACAAGAGTGAAATTAGACATTATCTCCTCAGTACCAGTTTGAATATCATCTACACAGAGACAAAGCAGAAGAGGCATGATAACTCAAAGAGTATATGTAAAGTAAGATAAAAACCAACAACATTCCTCCTGCATGAGAAAGAAGAAAACTAAAAAGACAAAAAATCTTTCTGATGATCTTAATGAAACAGTTTGAGAAGAGTTACTGAATACTGCTAGATGACTATGGACCTTTATTCCCTACCCTCATACTCAGAGGACTTGAAACTCCACTCACCACCACAAACACACACACTCACTTCTATATAGAGAAAACCAGATGGAATAGATTGAAAGTTTGGGATGAATTTTAAGAAAAGAAGGTAAAGGATCCTGGGGTAGAGGGCATTGAAGAAGTGTGATAAATGAGAAGGAAGCTTTTCTCAGAGGTCTTTCTCCTGATTCTCCTTGGAGGAGCTGGAGATCCTGCTGAAGGGAAAAAGGAAAGAAATTTGTTTACCATTCTCTGTATTTTATGTGTACTTGATTGTCTGATAGGAACAAATTTTCCACAGTTTCAAATGTTAAGGGGATAACAAAAGAGTTACAGTAGGAATAAAATAGCACTATAGCTTTAAAAGAAAGTAGAATTGAGGAAAATATTTTTCCTAGCCTGAAGGAAGGAGACAGGAGAAAGCAACATGCTAAATGAGCAAGAGAGAGGAAAGAATTAATGGATCAGAGTACCAGAGTAAGTATAAATTTGTGTGTGTGTGTGTGTGTGTGTGTGTTTGTGTGTGTGTGGTGTGTGTGTGATGCAACGAGGATGAAAGAGGGATTAGATCATGGTAATACAGTAATATTTTTATTTCACATTCAGTTCTTTGAGCAATAACTCGGTTTATAAACCATTATGTTTGATACCCCTCTATACTTGTCCCATGCACTGATCCAAGAATGTTGCCACCTTCTAACTATAACATTATGTGGATCCCATTTGTCTGATATTTCCAATTTTTTTAAAAGCTTTTCTCTATGGCTGTGTGGACATCTAAATAGAAAACTTTCTTATAATTAAAAGGGCAAAGAAAAGAAATGTGTTTTTTTATCTTACACATAGAAAACATGTTAATATTCTCCATAGGCATAGAACTGATCATATCTGCTTTTGACTGTTCTTTTTTTATCTCAGTATACAGGCAACATGGAATAAATCTAAGAGGTTAGACTATGTAGGGAATACATATGGGAGCTTTGAGCAAAATAATCTGCAAGATATTTCTGTACTGTTTTCATAATTTAATGTTACTGAAGTCAGTTCTCAAGGAGGGGAAGAGTCACATATTTCTTCTTCATTTTGAAACAATCACAACATTATTTAATCTAGTAAAGAATTTTAACTTTCACAAAATCTTTAAGTAAGGAGTGGGATTTCTTCATGATCTATGAAATGAAGTTTGAATAGAAGTAATAGGAGGCCTCCTCAGTACATTGTCACTCAAACATTCGGAAGTTTTATCCTGCCTGGAACATTCCTTACACATGATTCTTATTTCTTAGCTTCAAACTACACCTAGGAAGAATCTTTTGTTCTCAGTACTGCCAAAGCTCCCATCTTCCAGCAGTGACCTCAGTTTAGCACCTGCTCATAAGATGTGTTTGCACATTGTTGGTACGTTTTGGTGACATGTATGTTCCCATCAAGGAGACTGTCATAGAATTCAGGAGATGTTAACATTTTTCCATCTGTGTGTGAAAGTGACGTTTCCTGTTAATTTTGTTCTTTTGCTGAACTCTCCAAGCAAAAGCCTTCTGTGGGAGGCAGGATGATGTCATTATAGTCATAGCATAAATTTTTCAACCTTTAGAATGAGACATATTGTGGCATATATTTCACTACTTTTAAAAGCAGTGAAATAAAAACTTGGAGGATGATGATATCAATTTTATATTTTCAAGTGTGGGGGTTTCCAGAGTCTTGAGAATGACTCCAGGGCTAAAATTTCCTCTGGCACATGGATTTCTTCTGTTGCCTTGGGAGAAGCAAACCCATCCATGGATGTCTGTGTTTATAAGGCCACAGACTTGGCTAGTTAATTTCAGAAGTATTGAGACTTTGTGCAGACAAAATAGTCTAGCAGTAGTGATTTAAATATAAAAAGAAATCAAACTTCTGATTTTGGTTCTGACATGTAAAAGCTGGGAAGTTGTCACTCCCATTTTTACAACCAAAAAAATGTTGAGCAAACAAAATCAATGACTTTTCTTGGGCCTATCAGAGGACTGTGCTTGTAGAACAAACTGGCATGCTGAAATTCAGAAAGACAGACAAATGTGGAGTCACAGTCTTCATCGCCTTTCCTTAAGAAGAAACTATTAGAGTCATATTGTTGGTGATACATAAATGATAATTTTGATGAGTTGCTAGAGACTGACTGTGGACTAGCTTGAGAGTGAGAAGTTTCTGCGGGCTATCGTCTTAAGAGGCCCCCTCACACTTATTTGAGTTCTCCCTTGAAGAGCCAAGAAAGATCCCCTCCTGGCTTTCAACAGAAGGGAGGTAGATCAGCCTTTGTGAAATACTCAAAAATGTTGTCATAAGAAAGGGATACATACTTGTCACAGGAAAGATTTCACCAGAATGTTAGTCGTGTAAGGGAAGGGTATTTTCTCTACTCCAGCCTCCTGTGGCTTTCCAATAACACCTAAGGGTGGGGGGGAGGGGTAGGGGGAGAATGATAACTTGCGAAAGTTACATCCCAGGTGCACAGGCCCACTAAAAAACAGAAATTCGATCATAATATTGTACAATGCTTCCTCTTCCTGACTCCCTTCTATTATATCAAAAGGGATCCAGTATAATAACAGTATTATAGCTTAAGTTGCTGAAAGACAGATTATCTGAGGAAGAGTTTTTAAAGAAGCTAAAGACAATGAAGGAGGCAAAAACAAAAACATTAAAGGCATTTGAAGTCTCTGTCACAGTTACAGCAAACATTAAAAATAGCCCTACTTCTAGCCATATTAACATAAACCCTAACACTAAAGGCCTGTTTACCTCAGTTTCTATTACCTAGTACATCTTGTCTGGCTTTCAACAAGAAATTACAAAGCATGCTAAAAGTCAAGGGAAAAACACAATGTGAAGATAAAGCAAGCATCAGACCAGACTCAGATATGACACAGGTGTTGGAATTATGACACAAGGAATTGAAAATAACCATGATTAATATGTTCAAGGTGCTAATGGAAAAAGTAGACAGAATACAGGAATGAATGGATAAAGTAAGGAGAAGGATGGAAATTTTAGGAAAGACTCAGAAGAAAATGTTAAAAATCCAAAATCCCTATAATGAAAATGAAGGATGCCTTAGGAGGGCTCATCAGTAAACTTGGTACAGCTGAAAAAACAATAATTGAATTTGAAGACAAATCACTATACACTTTCAAAAAAGAAATGCAAAGGGAAAAAAAGAATGAAAAAAATAAACAGAGCATCCAGTAAGGGTGGTACAATTACAAAAAGTATAACATACATGCAATTGGGATACCAAAAGGAGAAGAAAAGGGTACAGAAGAAATATGTGAAGTAAAAACAGCATTTTCCAATGTTAATAACAGACATTAAAATATGGATCTAGGAGGCCCAGAAAATACAAGCAGGATAAATAACAAAAAAATCTAGGCATATCACATTCAAACTGTAGAAAACTTACAGTTTTCTGACTAAGAGAAAGTGTTAAAAAAAATGACCAGAATTTGAAGAACCCCTTATTTATAGAAGAAAATAAATTGCAGCACATATCCCTTCTAAAACTATGATAGCAAGAAGGTACTAAAGTAAAATATTTAAAGTGGAAAGAAAAAAAAAACTCAGTCAATAATCCTATATCCAACAAAATTATTTTTCAGAAGATAAGGAGAAATATAGACTTTCTCAGTCAAACAGTAATTGATGGAATTCAGCACTAATAGGCCCCTGAAAGGAATTTTTTTTAATTGTCTGGTAAAGAGAAAATAATTATTGTCCAGAAATTCAGATCTATGTAAAGAAAGGAAGGACATTGAAGAAGGAATAGATGAAGGCATTTTGGTAAAATTTAAATACCTTATTTTTAATTAATCTAAAGATAATTGTTTTTAGTCATAATAGTAACAATGTACTGTATGATTATAGTCCATGGATAACTCCAATATCCTAAGGGACAGAAATAAGTCAGGAATACTGACTTATTTACAAGGGTACTTACTGCGCTACATGTGAAGTGGTGTAATTTTGAGATGGACATGGATTAACTAAAAGTGTATATGGCAAACTCTATGGTATTTTTAGGATTTTTTTTTATATGCTGAGAGAGGAAAAGCAATGGATTCATATAAAGTGTTAAATTAAAACCAAAGAGTGCAAAAAAAGCGGGAGGAAAAGGAACAAAGAACAAATGTAATGAAAATAAAACAGAAATACAGTAGCTATTAATCCAACTATAGAAAAATACATTTTATTTGTATTTATTTTTTTTATTAAAGATTTTATTTATTTATTCATGAGAGACACAGAGAGAGGGAAAGAGGCAGAGACAGGCAGAGGGAGAAGCAGACTCCATGTAGTGAGCCTGATGTGGGACTTGATCCCCCGACTCCAGGATCACGCCCTGGGCCAAAGGCAGACCCTAAACCGCTGAGTCACTCAGGGATCCCCTCAAAATACATTTCAAATATGAATGGCCTAAATATACAAGTTAAAAGACAGAGATTATTTCATTTAAATAGAAGACAAAACCATATGATATCTAGAAGATCCACTTTGTGTATAAAGACTCAGCCTAAAAGTAAAGAGATGGAGCAATGTGTATTATGTTACTACTAATCAAAAGAAAGCAAGGTTAACTATACTAATTTCAGATATAGCTGACTTTAGAAAATTATTAGGGATTAAGATAGGCATTACATAATGATAAAGGGCCAATTCTCTAAGCAGACATAACAACTAACACACACATATGCACACACACACACACACACACACACACACACTTCCCACAGCAAAAAAAAAACATCAAAACGTGATAGAAAAACCTCATGGAATCTCAAGGAGAAATAAACAAATCCACTTCTATAGTTGGAGATGTCAACACCCTTCTGTCTATAACTGATAGATCAAGCAGGCAGAAAATCAGTAAGGATATAGTTCGAACTGAATAGCATTATGAATCAACCTTAGCTAATTAACATTTATAGAATACTCTATCTATCCAAAACCAACAGAATACATATTCTTCTCAAGGTTATCTGGAACATTCATAATGATAGGACATATGCTCGGACATAAAACATACCTTAACAAATTTTTAAAAAGTCACTCATGACATGTTGTCAAACTGCAGTGGAATTAAACTAGAAATCAATAACACATAGTTAGAAAAAGTTCCAAATACTTGGAGGTCACACTTTGAAATAATAAATGGGTCAAAGAAGATTTCTCAAGAGATATTTTAAAATAATTTGAACTATATTAAAATGAAAATACAACCAATCATAATTTATGGGATTCAGTGAAAACAGTACTGAGAGGGAAGTTTATAGCATTAAATACATTAATTTTGAAAAAAATTTATAATCAATCATCTAAGTTTCCACCTTGGAAAATGAGAGAAAGAAGACCAATTTAAGCCTAAATCAAGTCAGAGAAAAGAAATAAAAAAAATCAGAGCATAAATCAATGAAATTGAGGACAGGTAATCAATAGAAAAAATCAAACTGAATGCTGGTTTTTTTTAAATGATCAATAAAATTGACAAATTTATAGACAAGTTAACCAAATAGAAATAGGAAATAAATTCATGGTATCAGGAAGGAAAGAAGGATCATCACTACTGGTCCCAAGGACGTTAATAGAAAAATAAAAGAATATTATTAACAACTCTATGCCTCTATATTGATACAAAAAAATGGACCAATTCCTTAAAAGATACAAACTACCAAAACTTAAAAGGAAACTAATTTGAGGAACTTGTATCTATTAAATAAAATAATATTTACTAGACTTTCAAAAACCAAAGCACTGGCCCAGATGGTCACATTGATGAATTCTACCAAACATTTCAAGAAGAAACTATACCAATTCTCCATAATCTCTTTCAGAATATAAATGCAGAACACTTCCTAACGCATTTTTTGACACCAGCATTACCCTTATACCAAAGCCAACAAGTAAGGAAAGGAAAAAAAATTACAAGGAAGGAAAATTATAAATCAATATCTCTCATAAATATAGTTCAAAAATCCTTCACAAAGTATTAGCAAATTGAATTCAACACCATTAATAGCACTTACAGACCAGGAGAAATATTTGCAAAACACATACCTGAAAAGAACTTGCATCCAAAATATACAAATAACTCTTAAAAACTCAACAAATAAGAAAACCAACAACTGAATTAAAAAATGAAAACAAAAATCTCACCAAAAAGGTATATAGATTGAAAATAAGTATACAAAAAGATGATCAATGTCATTTGTCATTAGAAAATCCCATATTAGAACAACAGTGAGATACTACTACATACCTCTTAGAATGAGTAAAATTTAAAGAAAAGAACTGATAATACCAAAGGTGATGAGGATTCAGAGCAACATTAGTGGTAAGATGGCAAAATGCTAGTCCCTTTGGAAGACAGTTGGAAAGTTTCTTATAATGCTAAACTTAGTCTTACCATATGATCATATCACAGGCAGTTATGCTTCTAGATATTTATCCAGCTCTTTTGCAAACTTATCCCACAAAAAAGCCTATGAATGCTTATAACAACTTTATTTGTCATCACCAAAACTTAGAAGCAACCAAGATGTCCTTAATCATCTGCCTTTGGCTCAGGTCATGATCCCCAGAGTCCTGCGATTGAGCGCCACATCAGGCTCCCTGCTCAGTAGAGAATGTGCTCCTCCCTCTGCCCCTCCTCCTGCTCATACTCTCTCTCTCTCTCTCTCTCTCTCTCACTGTCTCTCAAATAAATAAATACAATCATATATATTGCAGTATTAGCAGTATATGAAACAATCTCCTGGAAGATGATGGGGAGAAGAGGTGCTGACTTAAGTAACTTTGGAAATAAGTAGAATTTATAAGTCTAAAGGCAGAAGGTCTGTGAATTAGTACTGAACTATAGTTTGTAGCTCCCCCCCCCCACCATGAGACTATGGGCAACACTTCTGATACTGCCATACATATATATTAGAGTTGAATAATTAAGTTAATAGATAGTGTATTGTGGGAGTCAACTTTCTTAGAGTTGGAGTAAGAATTTACAAATAAGCAAAGGAGAGAGAATAGGATGCTTAATGTGCTAATGGATAAAAGAGTTGGAGACATTAATATGAACTTATATTTACCTTAACATAGATATAGATAGTTATATATAATCACCTTATAGATATCTATATATACATGGATTATTGTGCACACAGATATTCCTTTGCTCTGTCAGCTGGAAGGGCCTAAAAGAAATGACACTCCATTTGCAAAGAGTTCACCTAGTGTCCAGATCTTGGTTTCTAATACCATTCTCCAGTAAGAGGAACCAGAGCTCTGTAGAGAAATGGTTGATTTTAGGCCTGAGACAGGAAATATACAATATGAACCCGAATCTTATAGTACCAGAAAGTAGATAAGTGTTACACACCCCTACTCACACATACTCACCCCCTACACATACACACTAGATGTTAAAGGAGTATGTTAACGGACACAGAATCCAACTGAAAGAGCTCTCAATAACTTGGAATAGAATCATGAACAGAGAAATTAAAAAAGTAGCATTAGACTTCATCCGAAGTGTAAAATAAATCCTCATAAATCCATACTGATGTAAATAAGTGATTGAATACATAAACAAGTGAGAATAAAGATCCCTTATAGAATAATTCCAAACAATTTGTGTAGATACTTTGCCCTCAAAGGAGTGAAACATAATTTCCCAGCCTTTATTTTTTTTAAAGATTTTATTTATTTATTCATGACAGACACAGAGAAAGAGAGAGAGAGGCAGAGACACAGGCAGAGGGAGAAGCAGGCTCCACGCAGGAAGCCTGATGTGGGACTTGACCCCAGGTCTCCAGGATCACGCCCCAGGCTGAAGGCAGGCGCTAAACCACTGAGCCACCCAGGGATCCCAATTCCCCAGTCTTTAAATAAGTGCTGTGCATAATGACTCATGACTCCCTTCCCAAAAATACAGTATGGAAAGAGTTAAGTATAATTACTTGACAGTGGGGAAGCCTGAGAAACACTACCTCAACCAGATAATCAAGATCCACATCAACAGTGATAAGTCACGTTGATAGTATGTAGATTGGTATGATGTGAGGATAATGGTACTTCAACTCTATGATCTTCCTTCCTCAAAAAACATCTAACCCATGTCTACTCATGAGAAATACATAAGACAATTCCTAATAGAGGAGCATTTCACAAAATACTTAATACTCCTCAAAACTGTCAAAATCATTAAAAACAAGAGAACTCTGATAACTGCCAAAGCATAGCCTATGGAGGCCTGACAACTGAAATGCATTACAATATATTGGATGGGATTCAGGAAACATAAATGAAAATAGGACATTGAGTAAATGCCAAGGAAGTCTAAATAAAATATGGACTTCAGTTAAAAATAGTATATCAATATTGGTTCATTACTTGTAACAAGTGTACTATGTTAACATAAGATGCTAATAGTAGGGGAAAACAATACAGAGTTGTATAGGGAAATCACTACTGTCTTCATGATTTTTTAATAATTCTGAAATGTACTAAATATAAAGTTTATTAACAAAACATGCTACTTAATTTACATGAATTAGAAAAAAAAGCCTCCAAATATTTAATGCTAATGAAAATTTTACATCAAGGACTCCTGGAAGGCTCAGCGGTTGAGCATCAGCCCTCAGTTCATGGTGTGATCTCGGGTATGGAGATCGAGTCCTATATCCGGCTCCCTGTGAGGAGCCTGCTTATCCCTCTGTCTATTTTTCTGCCTCTCATGAATAAATAAATAAAATATTAAAAACACACACACACAAAAATTTACATCAAGAAACAAGGAATAAAATAAAACTAAATCATTCACCCGGATGAGTAAACAGTTTTAGAACTAGTAGTCAAAATGGAGATGACAAAAACTTCCACATTTGTTCTTAATGTAGTAAGATAAACGAAAGAATAGACCATTCTTTCTAATCTTTCTATCTTTAATTTTACTGGTCAATTTATATTTTTACCTTTAGCATCCTAAAATTCTTTGTTTTACATAATGTTTCCCCTTATTATAAAATTAATGCATATTCATTGTAGAAAATTTAGAAAGCATCAAAAAGTGTAGAGAAGAAAATAATACCTACAATTGCCTTACCCAGTTATAACAAGTTTTTAAAATTTTAGTATTTTATTTTATTAAATTTCAGATATTATTTAAAGTAAGTATTTCTGTAGTAATATGCTACAGAAGTAATATGCTAATAAGTATTTATGTAGTAATATTACTGAGTAATTTGCAGAGTTTTTTGTTTTGTTTTTTAAGTGATTCATTTCAATATGTTGCTTTTCAATATGTTGGCATGGAACTTAAGAAAAACAGGTTTTTGTTTTTTTGTTTTTTGTTTTTGTTTTTGAAGTTGAATTCTTTTTTCTCAATTTTATTTTATTTTACTTCAATTTAGTTAAAGTTCAGTGTATTATTACTTTTAAGGGTAGAATTTAGTGATTCACCAGTTGCATATAACACCACATTATATCATGTGCCCTCTTTAATGTCCATCACCCAGTTATGCTATGCCACCACCCACCTCCCCTCCAGCAACCCTGAGTTTGTTCCCTTTTTTTTTTTTACATATATATACATTTATTTGTTTATTATTATTATTTATTTATGATAGTCACAGAGAAAGAGAGAGAGAGAGAGGCAGAGACACAGGCAGAGGGAGAAGCAGGCTCCATGCACCGGGAGCCCGATGTGGGATTCGATCCCGGGTCTCCAGGATCGCGCCCTGGGCCAAAGGCAGGCGCCGAACCACTGCGCCACCCAGGGATCCCACATTTATTTTTTATTGGCATTCAATTTGCCAGCATATAGAATAACACCCAGTGCTCATCCCGTCAAGTGTCCACCTCAGTGCCCATCACCCAGTCACCCCCACCCCCCGTCCACCTCCCCACCCACCACCCCTTGTTCATTTCCCAGAGTTAGGAAAAACAGGTTTTAGTGTTTTTAAAAAGTTCTTCTTCAAGGACTGTTCTAGTTCTCTCTTCACTGTCACTAAAGTAATGCTGAACAAAAATCCTTCATGATGTGAATAATGAAAGATTTGTGTAGTTCTCTAAACTTAGGAGGTATATTACATTTGCCTTTGTGACTTTATTGGCTATTAGGTTGGGACTGTGAATCATATTTAAAACATTACTGAAAAAAATAAAATAAAATAAAACATTACTGAATCCACCTACATAATTTTGCCCATAATGTATTCTAGAGTTTGAATATATGGTATTACTGGGTAAATATTTTGAGGATATGTAAATAACTTTACATATAATTATATTAGTGAGACGACATCACATAAATTATGCTTATAGAATGACATTTTGCCTGCATGCACTTGCTAGTCAAGTCAACCAAGTTTTAAAACTATCCAAACTGATTGACATCTTAGACACAGAATCAATTGAAAATCCTTTTCACTTTGAGAGAATTATTCATTTAACAAATATTTGCAAACTTATTGTATGCCAGGCTCTGAAATAACAATGAACTGAGGAGAAAAAGTTCCTAGCTTCATAGAACTTTAGTGGTGGAAATTATCAGGATAGGAATTTTTAAAATGCATCTCATTAAATGCTAAAGGTTTTTTTTTTTAAGATTTTATTTATTTAGTCATAGACACAGAGAGAGAGAGGCAGAGACACAGGCAGAGGGAGAAGCAGGCTCCACACAGAGAGCCCGACGCGGGACTCGATTCCAGGTCTCCAGGATCACACCCCAGGCTGCAGGCGGCGCCAAACCGCTGCGCCACCGGGGCTGCCCAATGCTAAAGGTTTTAATGAGAAAGTAGACAATATGTAAGAACAGATGGATAATGTGAGCAGAGAGATGAAATATTTAAGAAAGAATTAAAAAGAAATCTTAGGTATCAAAAACAGAGTAACAGAAATACATAATGCCTTGGTGGGTTTCTACAGTAGACTGGACACAGCTGAGGAAAGTATCTCTGAGCTTCAGGATATGACAGTAGAAACTTTCAAAACTGAAAAGCAAAGAGAAAAAGACTGATAAAAAGCAATATCCAAGAACTGTGGGACGACAATAAAAGATGTAACAGATACATAATGCCAATACCATTTAAAGCATTTCTGACTGAGAATTTACCCAAATTAATGTCAGATGCTATACCACAGATGCAGGAAGCACAGAGAATAAGAAGCAAGACAAATTTTAAAGTCCTATATGTAGGTATATCATATTCAACTTCAGAAAAAATCAAAGATAAAGAAAACATCCCGAAAGAAGCCAGAGGGGGAAAAAAAAACCACATTGTCCATAGGGGAATATAGATAAGAATTATATCATTCTTCTCAGAAATCACTCAGGCAAGAAGATAGTGAAGTGAAATATTTAGTGTTAAGAGAAAATAAGCTACTGCCCTAGGCCTCTGTGACCTGTGAAATTATCCTTCAAAAGTGAGGGAAAAATAAAGACTTCCTTAGATAAACAATAATTGAGAGAATAAGTAGAATAATACTTTGGGAGGTTACATAATTGTCTACGTAGGAAATCCATAAGAATTGACAAAAAAAAAAAAAACTCCTGAAACTAATGACAGATTATAACATGTTTGTAAGATTCAAGGTTAAATGTCACTTGCTTTCCAGAAACAGACCCCTACATACAGAGAACAAACTGATGGTTGCCAGAGGGGAAGGAGAGAGAGGCAAAATGGATGATGGGAAGTAGGAGATATAAGCTTCCACTTATGGAATGAGTAAGTCATGCGGATAAAAGCTATGGCATAAAGAATATAGTCAATGGTATTATAATGATGTTGTTTGGTGACAGATGGTAGCTACACTTGTGGTGAACATAGTATAACATATAGGCTTGTCACATCACCGTGTTACATACCTGCAACTAATGTAACATTGCATATCATACTTCAATAAAAAGAAAATTGTTTTTCCATATACCATCAATGAGCAAGTAGAATTTGAAATTAAAAACACAGTATTATTTACATTAATACCACAAAAAATGAAATACTTAGGTATAAATCTGACAAAACATGTACAAGATCTATGTGAGGAAAGCCATAAGACTCTGATGAACAGAATCAACTGAATAAATGAAGAGATATTCTATGTTTATGTATTAGGAAGACCCAATAGTGTCAAAATGTAAGTTCTTCCCAATTGATCTGTATCTCCATTACAACTCCAATCAAAATCCCCCTAGGTTGTGGATATGAACAAACTGATTCTAAAGTATATATGGAGATTCAAATGACCCATAATATCCAACTGAATATTGAAGATGTAGAAAATCAGAGAAGTGACATTGCCTGACTTATAACTTACTTTATTTTTTTTCTTATGACTTACTTTAAAGCTATAGTATACGATGGGGTATTGGTGAAAGAATAAACAAGTGGATCATAGAAATAGAACAGAGACTCAAAATCAGACCCACATAGATATAGTTAACTGATCTTTGACAAAAGGAGCAAAGACAATACCATGGGGAAAAGGCACTCTTCGAGCAAATGGTGCTGAAACAACTGGATATCCACATGCAAAAAAATAAATCTAGACATAGAACTTATACTCTTCATAAAAATTAACTTTAAATGCTTCACAAACCTAAATGTAAAATGCAAAATTATAAAACTCTTAGAATATATAATAGAGAAAACCTAGGTAACTGTGGTATGGCAGTAACTTTTTGATCTAACACAAAAGGCATGATCCATGAAAAAAAAAAACAATTGATTTGCTGGACTTTATTAAAATTAAAAACCTCTGCTGTGGAAAAGACAATGTCAAGAGAATGAGAAGATAAGCCAAAGACTGGGAGAATTTGTTTATAGGAGAAATGTCTGATAATGGACTTTTATCCAAAATAATCAAAAAAACTCTTAAAACTCAGCAATAAGAAAATAACTTGATTAAAACATGGGCAAAAGACTTGAACAAACTTTGACTAGAGAAGATATACAGAAAGCAAGTAAGTATATGAAGAGAGGTTCAACATTGTATGTCTTTAGGTAACTGAAAATCAAAACAATGAGTTACCACTACACATCTATTAGTATGGCCAAGATCCTAGACATTGGACATGCTGAAGCCTAGCAAGTATGGAGAGTAACTGGAATTCTCATTTATTGCTGGAGTGAATACAAAGTGTTAAAACCACTTTGTTAGACAGTTTGGCAATTTCTTACTAAAGATGCTCATACTATATTATCCAGCAACTCTACTTCTTAGTGCTTACTTATACTAATGAAAACATATCCACATAAAACCTGCCTGTGGATGTTTATAGCAGCTTTATTCATATTGCTGAAACTTAGAAGTAACTACAATGCCCCTCAGTAGGAGAACTGGTAAACTGTGATACATCTAGAGAATGGAATATCATTCGATGCTAAAAAGAAATGAACTGTCAGGCCACTGAAAGACACAGAGGAAATCTAAATACATATTCCTAAGTGAAAAAAAAAAAGCCAGTCAGAGAAGGCTACATGCTGTATGACTCTAACTATATGTCATTCTGGAAAAAGCAAAACTCTGTAGACAGTACAAAGATCAGCAATTGCCAGGAATTGGAAAGAAAGAAGAGATAAATAAGGAAAGCACAAAGGATATTTGGGGCAATGAGATTATTTGATATGATACTATCATGGTAGATACATGTCATTACATATTTGTCAAAACTCCTATGGCGTACAACGCCATGAGTCATCCTTAACATAAACTATAGACTGTGGGTGATAATGTGTCAATGTAAGTTCATCAAACATAGATAACAAATGCACCACTATGGTGTGAGATGTGAATAGTGAGGGAGATTATACACTTGTGAGAATAGGGAAGTATACAGGTACTCCCTACCTTTTTTTTTTTTTTTTTTTTTTTTTTGCTGAGAACAAAAAAAATGCTCTAAAAATTTATAATTTAAAAAAAATGAAATGGTGTGACTGAATTTTCAATGAAATATTCTGGTGGAAAAAAGTCAAAAATATCTAATTTTTCAGAATTCTTGGCATGTATTTCCATGAAAAACAAAACTATAAAATATAGAGATAAAACATATAATTTATTTTCATGTGGATTTACAATTGGGTTTAGAATTTATATAATGAAAGATGATAAGAAATTGTACTTTTTAAAATAAATTTATTTTTTATTGGTGTTCAATTTGCCAACATATAGAATAACACCCAGTGCTCATCCCATCAAGTGCCCCCCTCAGTGCCCGTCACCCAGTCACCCCCCCCACACACAGCCTCCCCTTCCACCACCCCTTGTTCGTTTCCCAGAGTTAGGAGTCTCTCATGTTCTGTCTCCCTTTCTGATATATCCCACTTAATTTTTCTCCTTTCCCCTTTATTCCCTTTCACTATTTTTTATATTCCCAAATGAATGAGACCATACAATGTTTGTCCTTCTCCGATTGACTTACTTCACTCAGCATAATACCCTCCAGTTCCATCCACGTTGAAGCAAATGGTGGGTATTTGTCATTTCTAATGGCTGAGGAATATTCCATTGTATACATAAACCACAGCTTCTTTATCCATTCATCTTTCGATGGACACTGAGGCTCCTTCCACAGTTTGGCTATTGTGGACATTGCTGCTAGAAACATCGAGTGCAGGTGTCCCAGTGTTTCATTGCATCTGTATCTTGGGGGTAAATCCCCAGGAGTGCAATTACTGGGTCGTAGGGTAGCTCTATTTTTAACTCTTTGAGAAACATCCACACAGTTTTCCAGAGTGGCTGCACCTGTTCACATTCCCACCAACAGTGCAAGAGGGTTCCCCTTTCTCCACATCCTCTCCAACACTTGTGGTTTCCTGCCTTGTTAATGTTCCCCATTCTCACTGGTGTGAGGTGGTGTCTCATTGTGGTTTTGATTTATATTTCCCTGATGGCAAGTGATGCAGAGCATTTTCTCCTGTGCTTGTTGGCCATGTCTATGTCTTCCTCTGTGAGATTTCTCTTCATGTCTTTTGCCCATTTCATGATTGGATTGTTTGTTTCTTTGCTGTTGAGTTTAATAAGTTCTATAGATCTTGGAAACTAGCCCTTTATCTGATACGTCATTTGCCAATATCTTCTCCCATTCTGTAGGTTGTCTTTTAGTTTTGTGGACTGTTTCATTTGCTGTGCAAAAGCTTCTTATCTTGATGAAGTCCCAATAGTTCATTTTTGCTTTTGTTTCTTTTGCCTTCATGGATGTATCTTGCAAGAAGTTACTGTGGCTGAGTTCAAAAAGGGTGTTGCCTGTGTTCTCTTCTAGGATTTTGATGGAATCGTGTCTCACATTTAGATCTTTCATCCATTTTGAGTTTATCTTTGTGTATGGTGCAAGGGAGTGGTCTAGTTTCATTCTTCTGCATGTGGATTTCCAATTTTCCCAGCACCATTTATTAAAGAGACTCTCTTTTTTCCAGTGGATAGTCTTTCCTCCTTTGTCGAATATTCGTTGAACATAAAGTTGAGGGTCCACTTCTGGATTCTCTATTCTGTTCCATTGATCTATGTGTCTGTTTTTGTGCCAGTACCACACTGTCTTGATGACCACAGCTTTGTAGTACAACCTGAAATCTGGCATTGTGATGCCCCCAAATATGGTTTTCTTTTTTAATATTTCCCTGGCCTTTCAAGGTCTTTTCTGATTCCACACAAATCTTTAAATAATTTGTTCCAACTCTCTGAAGAAAGTCCATGATATTTTGATAAGGATTGCATTAAATGTGTAAATTGCCCTGGGTAACATTGACATTTTCACAATATTAATTCTTCCAATCCATGAGCATGGAATATTTTGCATCTTCCTCGATTTCTTTCAGAAGTGTTCTGTAGTTTTTAGCGTATAGATCCTTTACCTCTTTGGTTGGGTTTATTCCTAGGTATCTTATGCTTTTGGGTGCAATTGGGAATGGGATTGACTCCTTAATTTCTCTTTCTTCAGTCTCATTGTTAGCGTATGGAAATGCCACTGACTTCTGGGCATTGATTTTGTATCCTACCACACTGCCAAATTGCTGTATGAGTTCTAGCAATCTTGGAGTGGAGGCTTTTGGGTTTTCTATGTAGAGTATCATGTCATTGGTGAAGAGGGAGAGCTTGACTTCTTCTTTGCCAATTTGAATGCCTTTTATCTCTTTTTGTTGTCTGATTGCTGAGGCTAGGACTTCCAGTACTATGTTGAATAGCAGTGGTGAGAGTGGACATCCCTGTCTTGTTCCTGATCTTAGGGGAAGGTCTCCCAGTGCTTCCCCACCGAGAATTATATTTGCTGTGGGCTTTTCGTAGATGGCTTTTAAGATGTTGAGGAATGTTCCCTCTATCCCTACACTCTGAAGAGTATTGATCAGGAATGGATGCTATATTTTTCAAAAGCTTTCTCTGTATCTATTGAGAGGATCATATGGTTCTTGTTTTTTCTCTTGCTGATATGATGAATCACATTGATTGTTTTACGAGTGTTGACCCAGCCTTGCATCCCGGGGATAAATCCTACTTGGTCAGGGACCCATCTATTTGCTGTCTACAAGAGACTCATTTTAGACATAAGGACACCTACAGCCTGAAAATAAAAGGTTGGAGAACCATGTACCATTCAAATGGTCCTCAAAGGAAAGCAGGGGTAGCCATCCTTATATCAGATAAACTAAAGTTTATCCCAAAGACTGTAGTGAGAGATAAAGAGGGACACTATATCATACTTAAATGATCTATCCAAGAAGAGGACTTAACAATCATCAATATATATGCCCCAAGTGTGAGAGCTTCCAAATATATCAATTAATAACCAAAGTTAAGACATACTTAGATAATAATACACTTATACTTGGTGACTTCAATGTAGTGCTTTCTACACTTGATAGGTCTTCTAAGCACAACATCTCCAAAGAAACAAGAGCTTTAAATGATACACTGGACCAGATGGATTTCACAGATATATACAGAACTTTACATCCAAATGCAACTGAATACACATTCTTCTCAAGTGCCCATGGAACTTTCTCCAGAATACACCACATACTGGGTCACAAATCAGGTCTTAACCAATACAAAAAGATTGGGATCATCCCCTGCATATTCTCAGACCATAATGCCTTGAAATTAGAACTAAATCACAACAAGAAGTTTGGAAGGATTTTAAACACTTGGAGGTTAAGGACCATCCTGCTAAAAGATGAAAGGGTCAACCAGGAAAGTAAGGAAGAATTAAAAAGATTCATGGAAACTAATGAGAATGAAGATACAACCGTTCAAAATCTTTGGGATGCAGCAAAAGCAGTCCTAAGGGGGAAATACATCGCAATACAAGCCTCCATCCAAAAACCGGAAAGAACTCAAATACAAAAGCTAACCTTACACCTAAAGGAGCTAGAGAAAAAACAGTAAATAGATCCTACACCCAGCAGAAGAGAGTTAATAAAGATTCGAGCAGAACTCAATGAAATCGAGACCAGAGGAACTGTGGAACAGATCAACAAAACCAGGAAGTGGTTTTTTGAAAGAATTAATAAGATAGATAAACCATTAGCCAGCCTTATTAAAAAGACGAGAGAGAAGACTCAAATTAATAAAATCATGAATGAGAAAGGAGAGATCACTACCAACACCAAGGAAATACAAACGATTTTAAAAACATATGAACAAAAAAATATAAATAAATAAATAAAAAATAAAAAAAAATAAAAAAATAAAAACATATGAACAGCTCTATGCCAATAAATTAGGCAATCTAGAAGAAATGGACGCATTCCTGGAAAGCCACAAACTACCAAAACTGGAACTGGAAGAAATAGATAACCTGAATAGGCCAATAACCAGGGAGGAAATTGAAGCAGTCATCCAAAACCTCCCAAGATACAAAAGTCCAGGGCCAGATGGCTTCCCTGGGGAATTCTATCAAACGTTTAAAGAAGAAACCATACCTATTCTACTAAAGCTGTTCGGAAAGATAGAAAGAGATGGAGTACTTCCAAACTTGTTCTATGAGGCCAGCATCACCTTAATTCCAAAACCAGACAAAGACCCCACCAAAAAGGAGAATTATAGACCAATATTTCTGATGAGCATGGATGCAAAAATTCTCAACAAGATACTAGCCAATAGGATACAACAATACATTAAGAAATTATTCTTTTTTTAAAGAGGGTCTTCAGGGTAGTATTAGCAGTTGAGATAAAACTGAAACACAAGACAAGCCTCGTGAATGTTGGTGGGAAATTGGATGAATTTAAAAAACATTGGAGGGACACGTGGGACAAAGTTTGTGACATAAGGTTCAGACTGAAAATAATAGGCTACAGATTATGCTATAGTCTGACTCCGTGGAATCAAAGTATATGATGAGGCGCTATTATTTTTCAGGTTTATAAGCTTTCTGAGCTAAGGAACTGTATGTGAAAGCAGAACATCCTGAAAGCTATGAAGAAATGTTTCTTCCATTTAAAAGAAAACAAAGTAGAAGGTAAATAATTATTGACAGTTTCTACTGGGAGCTTTAAGCAGTTTCTTTTTCTCTACCAGTTTTTTTTTTTCCTTCCTATATAGTCACTCACAGTTCTGTTATTTTCTTCTTACGCAGGGCTAATGGGCGGATGACATAAAGTGTAAATTGCTAAGGTGATGGAATTATCAGAGTAGATACTGTCATTAGCTATGTGTATTCATACTCATCGATTAGTACACAAACCATTTTCTTCAGATCTCACCATCTAGAGCTATGTAGAAAATGCTTAAATTCAGGCAGCCACGGTGGCTCAGCGGGTTAGCGCCGCCTGCAGCCCAGGGCGTGATCCTGGAGACCCTGGAACGAGTCCCACGTTGGGCTTCCTGCATGGAGCCTGCTTCTCCCTCTGCCTGTGTCTCTGCCTCTCTCTCTCTGCATCTCTGTGGATGAATAAATTAAACAACAACAAAAAAAAGAAAATGCTTAAATTCATTCACTTAGTCACCCATTCAATGATTTTTTATTGAGCACTTATTATGTGCAAGGTGCTACTACTCTGGGATATAGTCCTAAGCATAAGAAGAATCACTTTGCCCTTATGGAACTTACTGTTGACTGGAAGAGATGGACATTAACCAAATAAGCACATACAATGTCAAGGGCTAGGGTGAGGCAGTGCATAAGAGTGTACATAGAAACTCAGCTTTGGGAAGTCAGAGAAAAACTGTCCCTAAAGAAGCAAAAATTAAGCTGAAGTCAAAGAATAAATAGCAGTTATCTGGTGGAAGAGGGCAAAAAGAGCAGTCCAGGTAAAAAATATTTAGTTAAATATATTGACAAAGACAGGGCTTAATATGAGTTTACTATCAACATGTAACAGTAAATAATAGAATAATTACTTACACAAAAGATACAACTGACTTTTCATTAAGCATTTTTTTCAAACTCTAAAAGTATTAAATTGGCTCTGTTACAGAGATGAGATCATGAGTGGGTCTTTTTTCTTTTATTTCCTATTTTTCTAAATATAGTTGAAATTATTTCATATAATGGGAATATTTTATGAAAAAACAAACAAAATAATTGCATTACCTCTATTGTATTTTATTAAATAGCTTGTATCCTTGCTTCTTTACTAAAAACATTTAGCATGTAATGCTTTATTTCTATTAATGTATACTGAATTTTCTCAAAGATACTACATTCTTTTAAATGTCTCTGTTTATAACCTAGGCCATTCTTGGCCCAGAGGACAGCCTTATAAGGGGAAGGGGTGCTGTACCCCAAGACGGACCTTGAGACCAGTCAGAATGCTCATTATCAGTCCAATTATCCCCTGATAATTGGCCTGCCTGTGGGAATAATGGGCTGGGATGATTTAATTCAGTGCTGATATATTTATATTTATAGCATCCTACACACTGCATTCTAAACTTCTTAACTTTTCCCTAAATAATGGAAGAATCTGATTCTAGCTGTTAGAATACTTTATTTGCTCAATATTTAACATCCTTTAGACACTGAAGAACCACTCTACTGAGACCCAGGGAATGTTTCTTGTTTGTACTAAACTTTGCAGTGTTGGCAATAAATCTTACATAATGTCCAGCTTTCTTATTTTGTCCCTTTACAACATTCTCCAAAAAGACAAATCTCCCTTGGACTCTGTGAAATTTCGTCATAGGATAACACTCTTAGAATGGAGTCACTTGGCTTGTAAATGCTTACCAGCATTTCAACACTTCTAGATGACTGGCTGATGTCCAAATGAGTCTAGGAAATAGCCAAGAAGAGGAATTGTGATGGAATTTTACAGAGGATAGGGTATTTGCTTTTGTGTGTTTCTTGAAATAATTAGGTTGAATTAGGTTACACTCATGGTATAGTGTTTTAAAGTTTCCAAGTTGAGATTCCAGTATCCTTACTTTTTTGTATCTTGTGCTCCTGAAATATGTTAGCAGGTGGAGATGTTTGCATCCTCTAGATCTGTTTTTTTTTTTAGATGCATAAATTTATCTGTTTAATAAATAGTTCATACACTGGCCAGAAACCAAGTGGACAAACTGTACTCACTAACCCTTTAATACTTGGCTCTTTTGTATAATGACCCAGCCCATTATTAGATAATGAAAGAGTGTATGAGAAAGTGGGAGATTATTTATGATGGAAACAAAATGAAACTAATGGGACAAGATTTGAAAGCTGTGATGCATGAAAGGTGCTATGCAGGCAGCTTTGGCACCATGACAAGCAGAGAGAAAGGCTCAGTGGGAAGCAGCAGTGTGAACATGACTATGAAAAAGAAAGAATGGATTTCCTGAATGAATCCTTGCCATCTGGTGTTTGTTTAATACACAATGAAGGTCAAATGGCTACTGATCCTTTTTTCTATAGTCCAGTGACTACAAGAATGAGAGGAATCAATGAGTTTATCGATATGTCTGGAAATGACTCACCATATGATCTGATTGAGTCAATAAAACTGAAGTAACTTGTCATTAGTCTTTCAAGTGTGGTTTGGATCTATGACTACAATTCTGTATTTCTTCTTTCTTTTTCTTTTCTTTTTTTTAGCCAATTTTCTGAATTAAACGTGATCGGTACTTTTTTCAAGATTAATGTTTTGAAGCATTTAATTTTATAGGTAGGTAAGATTAATAGGAAGGGTCAGGAAAAAGTCTCTGATAAAGCTGAGTGTGTCTCCTATTTTCAAATGATCTGGTAAACATTTGTTTCTGTTGATTAGTGGTGTGGATTAAAGGATTTTTTTTTCCACTTTGCCTTTTCTGTGTATGAGATTGATTACACACCTATTTTATGTAACTATTCCTAGGGGACATATTAACTTTTGGTGAAATATGTTTTTTAGCATTATATGTAAACAGCATACGCTTTGGGAAAGTCATATGCAAGTCCAACAGATTATTTTATGTAACATTCTCTTTTCCACAGGTTGTTTCAGGAATGTACTTCCACAGTATGATCCTGGAACTCTTATCCTCTACTACTAAAGATTCAGGGTTTTCTATTGAGTTCCTTTCGAAAGACTAAAATAAAAGATATTTTTCTCACATTAATATTTCTCAGCTGTGATGAAAACAGGGATAGGAGAAGCCAAAAATAGAGGAGCCAGCTGTGGGAGGCTACTTTTTTCTTTTTTTTTTTTTCTTTCAGGACAACTGAGAAAAGTCTTTCAAATTCATTCCATAAAGAGTGTGTTAAAACAAATACTGTTTCACGTGCTTGAATGCTATACTTTAGAAGCTGATATACACTCAACTATGACACGGTGAATGTTATCTGACTGTAGTAGTAGTAGAATTGGTAAGTTTGTCTCTCTGGTGGATCTGTTTATTATTCTTTATCTCCTGTTTTTTGAAAAGACTCTTTACTGAAACTAGTTAATTAAGGGTGAGGCAATTATGAAAAAAAATACTGTTCTTTCTCAAGTAGACTCCATGTGTTTGATTCTAGATGTCACAAATTTTGTTGGTGTTTTGAGTTTGCTCCCCTGAGTATCAAAGTATTACATGTGAATGGAAAAGCAAAGAATCACCCATCATTCCAGTATGCAAAATCACCGTATTTAAAATATTCGTTTCTTGGGTGGGGGTGACTGGGTGACAGGCACTGAAGGGGGCACTTGATGGGATGAGCACTGGGTGTTATGCTATATGTTGGCAAATTGAACTTCAATAAAAAAAATTAAAAATCAAAAAAAAAAATAAACAAAATATTCTCTTCTTTATTTTTCTATTTTTTTTCTTTCTTTAACTGAACTAGTACGGTAAATGTAACTTTATAATGTGAATTTTTGTTATTTTTGCTTAATATTTTATCTGTTTTTTTATTTTTTATTTTATCTTATTTTTTGGCCCATGAAGCTTTGTCTGCAACTCTCATGCCTAGGTAAACTTCTTAACTTCCTACTCCCTTCCACTGCTCTGTGATACTATAGTCTAACATAGTACTTTTAGTATTGTGTTCATATATTTTTTTAATTTACCAGTTGTAAAAGCTTAGAAAACAAGAACCTATATTTTATGTCTTTCGCAATATTAAAAAAATGAGAGTTTTGATTAAAGAGCAGAAGATACGTCATCGTTAGAACTGCATTTGTACTGGGGATATTAAGACAGAGACTGATACAACAGAAATCATGTGTTTCTTGTATTTAGTAAAAACTTGAATTCTATAACATGAGGATGCTTAAAACATCAAGATGCTAATATTCTATTTGATTGACAAATAAACTGCTTAGTGGCTGGGTATGTCTTGCCCTCAAGTGTAAAGTCAGTGAATTAGTGTGGCTCATTCCTGGGTAAACAATGATACTAGCTTTTATGACCAACTGGCCTTCATTGTTTTAGACTAGCATCATTTATTTACTTATTTATTTTACTAGCATCATTTATATATGTTTTTTCCAGCTTTATTGGGATATTATTGGCATATAACACATGTTACTGTAAGTTGTACAATATGATGATTTCGTATGCATGTATATTATAAAATGTTTACCACAGTAAGGTTAGTTAACACATCCATGGCCTTACATGGTTACCACTTTTATTTTTTATTTATTTAAGATTTTTATTTATTTATTCTTGAGAGACACACAGAGAGAAAGGCAGAGATATAGGTAGAGGGAGAAGCAGGCTCCTTGAGGGGGTCCTGATGTGGGACTCAATCCCAGGACCTCAAGATCACGACCTAAGCCAAAGGCAGGCAGAGGCTTAGACACTGAGCCACCCAGGTGCCCCATAATTACCACTTTTAAATGAATACGCAGTGGTAACTTTTGAGATGAACTCTCTTAGCAATTTTCAGGTACATAATACAGCATTGTTGATTATAGTTACCATGCTGTAATTCGATTCCAGAACTTAATCTTATGGCTGGAAATATGTATCTCTTTAGCAACATCTCCCTATTTCCCCCACACTCTGGCAACCACATTCTACTCTGTTTCTAGGAGTTGGGCTTTGTTAGATTCCACATGAAAGTGAGAACATACACTATTTGTCTTTCTCTGTCTGACTTATTTTACTTAGAATAATGCCCTGCAGGTCCATGAATGTTGTCACAGAAAGCAGGCTTTCCTTCTTTTTTATGAAATTGACCACCATTTAAAGGCCTTGGAGGTCTTTTGGTAGCAAATGCCAGTAAGGTAGGTTGACATGTCGACAGAGCTGTGGATGCTCTACTTACACTCTTAGATGACTTAGAAGATAACTGGATTCAGTTGGGGCTTGCAAATCCCAAGACTATAGAAATGACTTTCAGGTTAATTGCTTTGGATTTTCTCAATGTGAAAGGTGCAATAGAAATGTCAAAATGTGAGTACTGTTATTATATTCTCTGTTATCAACCAATAGCTTTACCTCTTATAACTCATTTATTCAAAAGTTGGCATAAAACTAAGAAGCGGTTCTATATTCAAACTTTGACTAAAGAAAAAGTAAATTTGGGATTTATTCAGCATAAATAAACTTCATCATATATCATTTTTTTTCAAATCCATGAATTTTAACTGTATGGCTATTTTGCCTGCTGTTCTTTTTTGAAACAAAAAATATGTGGGTACATATTGTTTTAACAGACGGATGTTGGGATTATGCAAATAACTAGTAATTTTGAATATAGGAACTCTTTATTATGTCTCTGCTGTGCTTGCTTGTCATTTTCTAGGATGTGATTCATTAGATTAAAAATATGGTTCTTCATCTATTTTCTATGTCTCCTTTTCCTTTGGATAATAAAGACTGACATTAAAAAATATGACTTCCCAAAGACATAACCTAATACCAAACATATTAGTGAAAATATTTGCTTGAGTCCCTGAAATCTAGAAATTCTCTATGAGCTACAAATTCTATAATCTTACCAAAGATGCTGTTTTCTCAGAATTGGTTTCCCATCTTCTTCCATTGTTCTAGGATCTAGAATAAACTAAGAACATTAAGAAGTTCATAGTTTCCCATAAACACCAAGTACAAGAGAGAGAGAGTTGATTTTTACTTATGAGATTGAATTTTATCAAAATTGACACCTGTTCACTTAAGTCCGCCCTGAAGAAATTCATATCTGGAATATGGGTTACTACTTTGTCATACTGAAAAGCAACAAAGCTTGTCAATTTTGTTTCAGAGTACCATTGGGGTTGCCTCTAGCCTTATGCCTCCCTGTGAGAATATTTTGTTTAGGGTTACTTTCTCTCAAAAAGTGTTTATACAAGGTACATAAGAAATATACTCCTTAGATTATTATGTTATTGGTGGTATTATTATTATTATTATTATTATTATTATTATTATTTTGCTCCTGGGTTAGCCCCCCAAAACTGAAAGTTTCTGGAGGAAATTATCAGTAACTAAGTTTGAGGACTTTCCCTTATGGTTATGTGCAATCTGACTTTCTTTGGTTACTGACGATTCTGTGGTGGGAAAGAGCAAGACTGCAGGCATGGTTGATTAGAACCAGGTTGGTGAATGCTATACATGTAATGTGGACAAAGTCAAATATCAACCCGGCACTTCTACACTGAGTAAATCTGAACTCTTTTTCTCACCTGGAAATTGTCAGACTTACCTACTCTAACATCTATTAAGTCTTAATCTATTTCTTTTACTTTTTTTAGGACTGAGAAATGAATAGGAAACTCAGTGGGTTGGAGAGTACTTAAATGCCGTGGGCCTTTAAGGAAATTCTACTGAAATCAATATAACTAAGGTAAAAGAAACCTCCATTTAAAAATGTCTGTTTTTCAAAATTTAATATTTGGCACATCTCTCTTTTAAAATTTTTTTTTCAAGTTTTTATTTACTTTCCTGTTAGTTAACATGCAGTGGAACATTAGTTTCAGGTGTAGAATCTAGTGATTCATCACTTACATACGATACGCAATGATCATCCCCAACCAGTAGATTTGACACATCTTAAATAATTACTTAATTTTCAAAAATTCTTATAAAAAGCTCTCCCAGGTAAACTATACATAGCTTAAATATCTGAGTTACCATCCCAGGCTCCTCTGTGCTATAGAGTATATGGGAATGCGATTATGGGAATGAGATTATGGGAATGCGATAACCTAAGAAGGATGCACTTTTTGGGTTTTTTGGCTCTGAAATTCCATCCTTCTCTTTCTATGAGTTGCATTGACTTAAAGTTAATTTATTGTGTACTTTTGAAAGAAAATATTAAAAATCAACTGTCTCAAATGCCAAGAAATGTGTGTGCATGGATATTGTGTTTTCTAATAATTTTCTAGGTAGTTATTTGAGAACCTAGTGAGTAATATATCTCTCCTAAAAATCGTTTGGCTCAGCTTTTGAACAGAATCTCCTAAAGGCTTTGTGAGAGGGGTGGGTAAGTCTCATTTTAGTCTGAGATTGAAATGAAGGATATTTTACTCTGGAAAAAAAGGTACATGTAGATCTTTTTGGCCTGGTGTTTATTCAGCTAGGGTCCCACCTAATGGGCAATCAACAAAACAAGCAGAGGGAAATTCTAACAGCACAAAAGCTTTGAGTAGGAAGATGGTCAGAGAGGATCAGATAATTAACCCCAAGAAGTTGGGTTCAGTGCCTTTATTGGGGAGATTACAGAGATAAAATAAGGTCATTTCTCTTGTATAGAAGAAGATAGAGGGGTCAGGAACTTAGAAACATGGAGAGGGAAGAGAGCAAGAAAGGACATGGTATTACTCTTCATTTTCTGCTGTGCGACAAAGGTCAAAATGACGGCACTTCTGGACTTTGAAGAGACTTTGAAGAGACTTCTGGACTTTCTTTATTGGGATTAAGTTCCCAAAGGCACATTGACTGAACTTCCTGAAAGTAGCAATGGACATTTCAGAATGAACTTCTAAAGCACAAGGGTCCTTGACTCCATGCTGAAAGTTTCCCAGCTGAACTAAGCGATAGAGAGCTACCCTGGTAATCCATTTAACCAAAACTGTATCAAGCAATATGGCCTATTTACAGACATGCTTTAAGGGCTTTAACCTCTCAAAATGTCAAGACATTCATTACACATAAAAATAATATTTATGTATTCTTAGCCAAATATGCCAGCACTATCTTTTCAATAATAGATCTAAATCTAAATTCAGAAAATAAGATAATATTTTTCTATGTATTTTACCTATTTTACCAACAGTGCCATAGGAATTGGGGTTTTTTTGCGCAGTTTTAGAGAGTCTAAGCATTTTCTTATAATAAATACCTTAGTTCCTCCACAGATCCATCAGGGAATCCCATGCACATGCAATTCAAATCAAAATGATATATGAAGGAGAGTATTTTATTTGATTTAATGACCAATTCTCATTTTATTCTGACCATAGTTTCAATTGGTCTTCATAAAGCCTTTTTTTGAATCTAAATAAAATCTGTCCATGGAAAAACCTGCTAATTTTTGTTCTGTAGCTCTTACAAGTTGTTTTGTGTGTGTCTGTATGTGTGTGTTTTTGCTGTTGTGTGTGTGTGTGTATATATATACATATATATATAATCTTAACATTTTCTATTTTATAATATTGAGGTTTGTAGTTTCTAATTTGAATTAAAAGAAATCAGTGGGGACTGTATGGTGTTGAGTGACAAATTTAAAAGTTCTTGCTGTTTACAAAGACAGATAAATTAATATATATATATATATATATTAAGAGGTTTGTTTCGGGGGATATGAATTTTATAAATACTGACACATTCTATTTACCACATTTTTATTGCTTTTTTCCATATCATAGCCCTATTAAGCTCTATCTTAGGAATTAGCTACAATGTTTGAAGAAATTTTTTTTTTAAGTTTGGAAATCTACAGAAGTGAAGAAAGTACTTTCTTTCATCAAATTTGAATGAAGAACAAGCTTAAGAATTTTACACATCTTTGAATTCTAGTGACATCAACAGTTACAAATCAAGTTTCTTCCCTGCCTTATTTGGGATGTATGCAAACTGAGTTAATATAGTTCGTCATTTTTCACTCAGAGAAATTTTATGACTTCATTTTTAGAAATGAACTCAAATTCAATTCTCCCTTGATTGAGTGACTAAGGCAGTGACTTCACCATGGTATATTGTGAAGGAGAAAAAAGTATCGATGAGTCACAGAAAGTTTTGATTAAAGCATAGATTTTATTCCACTTAGTGATTCATTTGTGACTTTTCTTTCTCTGCTGCTTTAAATGTTTCATTCCCCCTCACTCAAAACAAGGAGAACAGGGGCTGAAAAAATATGAATGTCTTCTCTCTTCACTGTAAAAAAGCAGAGAGGTGAGGATCATAGCAGAGAAGCTTTTCTTAAATGGGTTTTGTCCCAGAGTTCTCAGGATCTCCCTTTCTTTAAATAATGAAGCTAAGGTAATTATCATGTCTAAAGACTGAGTTTTTTTTCAAGAATGTACAAGAGATTGGTTATGGTAAGATCAGGGACAGCATTGGTGCTCTGCTTCTACTGATATTCTTGAGGTAATTACTGAGATTGTTTCTCTGTGCAAACCAACCCTCCATCTTCTCTTTAGGGCTTTATGACAGCCTCCCTGTCTTACAGGCAACTGAAGTTGGCTGATGTTGAGGCTAAACTTGGTCTGTAGGTGTGTGCATGGTGATGGTGGTAAAAAAAATCATAATAATTTTATTCAGATCAGTGAACAATTTTCTGCGATTTTGACACACTCTTACCATATTTTGGAAAACATATTGTCTGTCCCAAAGTAAATGGTCTAATTTATTTTTTTCTAAAAGGATCAGACCTATTAATAATGATAAATAAAATGTAGGTTTTTTTTAATTCTGAAAAATAAAGGTTTAAGTAACCAGAATAGGCATAAAATTTTGGTTTTATATTACATGGTATGATGATAAGGTTCAAATATTGTATTTAAGAATGTCAGGGTGGATGATGGATTTGGCATATATAGCATTCTTCTAATGACTGTGAAGCTGTCTTCTGTGTTATAAATAGGAAGAAGATAAAAATGCCCTGCTTGGTCCTCAGGTCATGCTAAGAATGATAAAACAGCATGCATGAAAATTCACTATTTTTCATTCTTTCATGTAACAAGTATACCAAATACCTTCTCTGTTTTATATGAATAATATATCATTCTGGACTACATATTTAAAGAGCAAATAGGCAAAGTTACTGATATTCTTTGAGATTGTGTGAGTTCCTCATAAATTCAAATACCTAAGAGAAAATGTAATTTAAGAGTAAGCTTTATTTCTATTTGTTATATGATAGTATTTCATAATTATAATTCTCACTATAATAAAATCTAACCAAATAGTATTTTGAGTGGCATAGAAAATAGCTTCTAGTATTAGATACAGAAATATGTAAATCAACTAAACTCAACTGTATGCTAATTGGCCAACACACCTCTCATTTAACCAACAGTGAGCTATTCCACAAGTATCTGGGAATCAACTGGTGACTGTGTAGGTGTAAATGCATTTCTAAATTAATTTTCCAATAATAGACAATCTCTAACAAACAGAAACTTGGAAAATAAACAAGCATAAGGGCAGGAAGGATATTTTGTTTGTGATTTTATTAAATACGATGCTTTTGGTGTTTAGATGCTGTGGAATTTCATCAACCACACAAAGCATAACAAAAGTAAACTTTGACTCAGTTTTCCTACACACACTGAGCTTTTTGTGTCACTATGAAGAAATTGTTCTAAGGGCAAAAATCTACTATGTCTGTTTTATTAAAAAGCAATTCTGGGGGGGGGGAGGGGCAAGATGGCGGAGGAGTAGGGTCTCCAGGTCACCTGTCCTCAGCAAATTACCTAGAAAACCATCCAATCATCCTGAAAACCTACGAATTCGGCCTGAGATTTAAAGAGAGACCAGCTGGAACGCTACAGTGAGAAGAGTTCGCGCTTCTATCAAGGTAGGAAGACGGGGAAAAAGGAATAAAGGAACAAAAGGCCTCCAAGGGGGAGGGGCCTCGCGAGGAGCCGGGCTGAGGCCGGGGCGAGTGTCCCCAGGACAGGAGAGCCCCGTCCCGGAGGAGCAGGAGCTGCACCGACCTTCCCCGCGGAAAGGGGCTCCCCGGGAATTGGAGCAGGATCCCCAGAAAGGCGGGGACGCCCTCGGGCTCCCTGGGACAGTAACAGAGGAACTGCGCCCCGGGAGAGTGCGCCGAGCTCCCTAAGGGCTGCAGCGCTCGGCGGGGCCCGGAGCAGCTCGGAGGGGCTCGGGCGGCGGCTCCGCGGAGGGGGCTGCGGGGCTCCGGGAACAGCTCGGCGGCGGCGGCTCGGGCGGAGGAAGAAGCTCCGCGGAGGGGGCTGCGCGGCTCCGGGAACAGCTCGGAGGGGCTCGGGCGGCGGCTCCGCGGAGGGGGCTGCGCGGCTCCGGGAACAGCTCAGAGGCGGCGGCTCGCGCAGAGGAAGAAGCTCCGCGGAGGGGGCGGCGCGGCTCCGGGAACAGCTCGGAGAGGCTCGGGCGGCGGCTCCGCGGAGGGGGCTGCACCGCCGGGAGCGCGAATCCAACAGCGCAGGCCCCGGAGCACAGGGCGCCGGGACACAGCCCAGGATCCGGCCTCCCCCGGGACAGGCAGAGGCCGGGAGGGCCCAGGACAGCAAGGACGCTCCTGCCTGGAACTGAGCAGATCAGCGGCCCCGCCCCGGAGCCCCCAGGCCCTGCAGACGGAGAGCCCCGGAGCTACTGCGGGGGCTGGATCCAGGGTCCCAGAGCTGCCCCCGCCACTGTGGCTTCCTCCCGGGGCCTCACGGGGTGAACACCCCCCACCGAGCCCTGCGCCAGGCAGGGGCAGAGCAGCTCCCCCAAGTGCCAACACCTGAGAATCAGCACAGCAGGCCCCTCCCCCAGAAGACCAGCGAGACGGACCAGTTCCAAGGGAAGTCAAGGGACTTAAACTACACAGAATCGGAAGATACTCCCCCGTGGTTTTTTTTGTTTTTTGTTTTTTTGTTTTTGGTTTTTTTTTTTGTTTTGTTTTGTTTTGCGCTTTTTTTTCTCTCTTTCTTCTTGATTTCTGATTGCTTCCCCCACCCCCCCTTTTTTCTTTTTTCTCCTTTCTTTCTTTTTCTTTCTTTTTCTTCTCTTTTTCCCCTATTTTTTTCTTCTTTCTCTTTTTTCTTTTTCTCTTTTCTTTCCTTCTCTCTCTTTTTCTCCTTTTCCCAATACAACTTGTTTTTGGCCACTCTGCACTGAGCAAAATGACTAGAAGGAAAACCCCTCAAAAAAAAGAATCAGAAACAGCCCACTCTCCCACAGAGTTACAAAATATGGATTACAATTCAATGTCAGAAAGCCAATTCAGAAGCACTATTTTACAGCTACTGGTGGCTCTAGAAAAAACCATAAAGGACTCAAGAGACTTCATGACTGCAGAATTTAGATCTAATCAGGCAGAAATTAAAAATCAATTAAATGAGATGCAATCCAAGCTAGAAGTCCTAACGACGAGGCTTGACGAGGTGGAAGAACGAGTGAGTGACATAGAAGACAAGTTGATGGCAAAGAGGGAAACTGAGGAAAAAAGAGACAGGCAATTAAAAGACCATGAGGATAGATTAAGGGAAATAAATGATAGCCTGAGGAAGAAAAACCTACGTTTAATTGGGGTTCCCGAGGGCGCGGAAAGGGACAGAGGGCCAGAATATGTAATTGAACAAATCCTAGCTGAAAACTTTCCGAATCTGGGAAGGGAAACAGGCATTCAGATCCAGGAAATAGAGAGATCCCCCCCTAAAATCAATAAAAACCGTTCAACACCTCGACATTTAATAGTGAAGCTTGCAAATTCCAAAGATAAGGAGAAGATCCTTAAAGCAGCAAGAGAAAAAAAGTCCCTGACTTTTATGGGGAGGAATATTAGGGTAACAGCAGACCTCTCCACAGAGACCTGGCAGGCCAGAAAGGGCTGGCAGGATATATTCAGGGTCCTAAATGAAAAGAACATGCAACCAAGAATACTTTACCCCGCAAGGCTTTCATTCAAAATGGAAGGAGAGATAAAGAGCTTCCAAGACAGGCAGGAACTGAAAGAATATGTAACCTCCAAACCAGCTCTGCAAGAAATTTTAAGGGGGACTCTTAAAATTCCCCTTTAAGAAGAAGTTCAGTGGAACAATCCACAAAAACAAGGACTGAATAGATATGATGACACTAAACTCATATCTATCAATAGTAACTCTGAATGTGAACGGGCTTAATGACCCCATCAAAAGGCGCAGGGTTTCAGACTGGATAAAAAAGCAGGACCCATCTATTTGCTGTCTACAAGAGACTCATTTTAGACAGAAGGACACTTACAACCTGAAAATAAAAGGTTGGAGAACCATTTACCATTCAAATGGTCCTCAAAAGAAAGCAGGGGTTGCCATCCTTATATCAGATAAATTAAAATTTACCCCAAAGACTATAGTGAGAGATGAAGAGGGACACTATCTCATACTCAAAGGATCTATCCAACAAGAGGACTTAACACTCCTCAATATATATGCCCCAAATGTGGGAGCTGCCAAATATTTAAACCAATTAATAACCAAACTCAAGAAATACCTTGATAATAATACACTTATACTTGGTGACTTCAATCTAGCTCTTTCTACCCTGGATAGGTCTTCTAAGCATAATATCTCCAAAGAAACGAGAGCTTTAAATGATACACTGGACCAGATGGATTTCACAGATATCTACAGAACTTTACATCCAAACTCAACTGAATACACATTCTTCTCAAGTGCACATGGAACTTTCTCCAGAATAGACCACATACTGGGTCACAAATCGGGTCTGAACCGATACCAAAAGATCGGGATAGTCCCCTGTATATTCTCAGACCATAATGCCTTGAAATTAGAACTTAATCACAACAAGAAATATGGAAGGACCACAAACACGTGGAGGTTGAGGACCATCCTGCTAAAAGATGAAAAGGTCAACCAGGAAATTAAGGAAGAATTAAAAAGATTCATGGAAACTAATGAAAATGAAGATACAACCGTTCAAAATCTTTGGGATGCAGCAAAAGCAGTCCTGAGGGGGAAATACATCGCAATACAAGCATACATTCAAAAACAGGAAAGATCTCAAATACAAAAGCTCACCTTACACATAAAGGAACTAGAGAAAAAGCAACAAATAGACCCCACCCCCAGCAGAAGAAGAGAGTTAATTAAAATTCGAGCAGAACTCAATGATATCGAGACCAAAAGAACTGTGGAACAGATCAACAGAACCAGGAGTTGGTTCTTTGAAAGAATTAATAAGATAGATAAACCATTAGCCAACCTTATTAAAAAGAAGAGAGAGAAGACTCAAATTAATAAAATCATGAATGAGAAAGGGGACATCACTACCAACACCAAGGAAATACAAACGATTTTAAAAACATATTATGAACAGCTGTACGCCAATAAATTAGGAAATCTAGAAGAAATGGACGCATTCCTGGAAAGCCACAAACTACCAAAACTGGAGCAGGAAGCAATAGAAAACCTGAACAGGCCAATAACCAGGGAGGAAATTGAAGCAGTCATCAAAAACCTCCCAAGACACAAGAGTCCAGGGCCAGATGGCTTCCCAGGGGAATTCTATCAAACGTTTAAAGAAGAAATCATACCTATTCTACTAAAGCTGTTTGGAAAGATAGAAAGAGATGGAGTACTTCCAAATTCGTTTTATGAGGCCAGCATCACCTTAATTCCGAAACCAGACAAAGACCCCACCAAAAAGGAGAATTACAGACCAATATCCCTGATGAACATGGATGCAAAAATTCTCAACAAGATACTAGCCAATAGGATCCAACAACACATTAAGAAAATTATTCACCATGACCAAGTAGGATTTATCCCTGGGACACAAGGCTGGTTCAACACTCGTAAAACCATCAATGTGATTCATCATATCAGCAAGAGAAAAACCAAGAACCATATGATACTCTCATTAGATGCAGAGAAAGCATTTGTCAAAATACAGCATCCATTCCTGATCAAAACCCTTCAGAGTGTTGGGATAGAGGGAACTTTCCTCGACATCTTAAAAGCCATCTACGAAAAGCCCACAGCAAATATCATTCTCAATGGGGAAGCACTGGGAGCCTTTCCCCTAAGATCAGGAACAAGACAGGGATGTCCACTCTCACCACTGCTGTTCAACATAGTTCTGGAAGTCCTCGCCTCAGCAATCAGACAACAAAAAGACATTAAAGGCATTCAAATTGGCAAAGAAGAAGTCAAACTCTCCCTCTTCGCCGATGACATGATACTCTACATAGAAAACCCAAAAGCCTCCACTCCCAGATTGCTAGAACTCATACAGCAATTTGGTAGCGTGGCAGGATACAAAATCAATGCCCAGAAATCAATGGCATTTCTATACACTAACAATGAGACTGAAGAAAGAGAAATTAAGGAGTCAATCCCATTTACAATTGCACCCAAAAGCATAAGATACCTAGGAATAAACCTAACCAAAGAGGTAAAAGATCTATACCCTAAAAACTATAGAACACTTCTGAAAGAAATTGAGGAAGACACAAAGAGATGGAAAAATATTCCATGCTCATGGATTGGCAGAATTAATATTGTAAAAATGTCAATGTTACCCAGGGCAATTTATACGTTTAATGCAATCCCTATCAAAATACCATGGACTTTCTTCAGAGAGTTAGAACAAATTTTTTTAAGATTTGTGTGGAATCAGAAAAGACCCCGAATAGCCAGGGGAATTTTAAAAAAGAAAACCTTAGCTGGGGGCATCACAATGCCAGATTTCAGGTTGTACTACAAAGCTGTGGTCATCAAGACAGTGTGGTACTGGCACAAAAACAGACACATAGATCAATGGAACAGAATAGAGAACCCAGAAGTGGACCCTGAAATGTACGGCCATCTAATATTCGATAAAGGAGGAAAGACTATCCATTGGAAGAAAGACAGTCTCTTCAATAAATGGTGCTGGGAAAATTGGACATCCACATGCAGAAGAATGAAACTGGACCACTCTCTTTCACCATACACAAAGATAAACTCAAAATGGATGAGAGATCTAAATGTGAGACAAGATTCCATCAAAATCCTAGAGGAGAACACAGGCAACACCCTTTTTGAACTTGGCCACAGTAACTTCTTGCAAGATACATCCACAAAGGCAAAAGAAACAAAAGCAAAAATGAACTATTGGGACTTCATCAAGATAAGAAGCTTTTGCACAGCAAAGGATACAGTCAACAAAACTAAAAGACAACCTACAGAATGGGAGAAGATATTTGCAAATGACATATCAGATAAAGGGCTAGTTTCCAAAATCTATAAAGAACTTATTAAACTCAACACCAAAGAAACAAACAATCCAATCATGAAATGGGCAAAAGACATGAAGAGAACTCTCACAGAGGAAGACATGGACATGGCCAACATGCACATGAGAAAATGCTCTGCATCACTTGCCATCAGGGAAATACAAATCAAAACCACAATGAGATACCACCTCACACCAGTGAGAATGGGGAAAATTAACAAGGCAGGAAACAACAAATGTTGGAGAGGATGCGGAGAAAAGGGAACCCTCTTACACTGTTGGTGGGAATGTGAACTGGTGCAGCCACTCTGGAAAACTGTGTGGAGGTTCCTCAAAGAGTTAAAAATAGACCTGCCCTATGACCCAGCAATTGCACTGTTGGGGATTTACCCCAAAGATTCAGATGCAATGAAACGTCGGGACACCTGCACCCCGATGTTTCTATCAGCAATGGCCACAATAGCCAAACTGTGGAAGGAGCCTCGGTGTCCATCGAAAGATGAATGGATAAAGAAGATGTGGTTTATGTATACAATGGAATATTACTCAGCAATTAGAAACGACAAATACCCACCATTTGCTTCAACGTGGATGGAACTGGAGGGTATTATGCTGAGTGAAATAAGTCAATCGGAGAAGGACAAACAGTGTATGTTCTCATTCATTTGGGGAATATGAATAATAGTGAAAGGGAATATAAAGGAAGGGAAAAGAAATGTTGGGAAATATCAGGAAGGGAGACAGAACATAAAGACTCCTAACTCGGGGAAACGAACTAGGGGTGGTGGAAGGGGAGGAGGGCGGGTGTTGGAGGGGAATGGGTGACGGGCACTGAGGTGGTCACTTGACGGGATGAGCACTGGGTGTTTTTCTGTATGTTGGTAAATTAAACACCAATAAAAGTTAATTAAAAAAAAAAAAAAAAAAAAAAAAAAAAAAAAAAAAAGCAATTCTGTTTTTTCCCCACAGTAACTGCATTATCAATTCAGAGTATGTCACATCTTTATTCATATGTATTTCCCTACTTTATTATAGGAAATACACTTTATATAATACACACACACATATATATTTATTTTTTCTAAAGTTTTATAATAACAAAATTTCCACCAAGAGTGTGAAGAATTTATTGGGATACATTAAAAAAAAATAACGTTAAGTGAATTCATGATTTTTCCATGTAAACATCTATACCAATTTCATAGATCATAGAGCTAAAATGATTCTTAGAGACATTTTAATAAAATCCCCGTAATTCATAAAAATCTGCAAATGAGCAACTTGTGTACTATCTCACAATTGGCTATATTTACATCCAAAAATTTTATATAGCGTTTTTTAACTTTATATGACATGTAAAGCAATCAAATGGAATAAGAAACAAATTTCTGATGCTAACTTCTAATGTTGTTTCCAAAGTGAGATATTACTTAAATATTGGACGACTAATGACAAAACTGTAGACTTCCAATTTTCTTTTAATTCGTTTGTCTCTAAGTTTTATCCTCAAGAGTATTATAGATTTATAGGAACCCATAAATGTATAAACTATATGTCCACATGGCCACTTTGTTACATTAAAAAATGAAATTGTACTTCAAAATAAATGAAGTATACAGACATAAAGAAAATAGCAGCCTATCACAGATCATAGATGTGAAAATAGAGATTTCTTTTTGTTCCGAATTCTTCATGTAAAACCCTTCCACTTTTCATGTTTTAATTCACAGAGCAGAATCAAAAGAAAGCATCAAAATAGCATTGTCAATGTGAATTATTGAAGAGTAGGTAGCCAAAAAATGAAAATCATTTTTACTAGGGCTAGAATTATTTAAGAATTTCATCTCTCTTGTCCCTTATTCATAATTTTGACCTCTTCTTTATGACAAGGTTTTGTGCTGATGAATTTAGTAATTCTAACTTCCTACACAGACTGTCTTTTAGAAATTATAACAGTGCTGTTGCAAACATTAGGGTTACTGATACTCATTTCATTCCTATATATGAGGGTCACATAAAAGCTCACTGAGGTAACTACATTATGAATAAGCATGGTAAGAAATGTGGGCTTTGGGTAAAAATCATGGTAAAATTCTCTTCTTGTAGATCCATTATAGATGTATACCTGGTGCATTAAAGACATTTGTAGCAAAACAAAAACAAACAAACAAAAAACATTTGTAGCAATAGGTAACAACTCTTAATGCTTATATCATACAGAAATTTGAAGGTATCAAGTGGCTTTTAAATGGCACTTCCATGGTTTGCAAGAGATTGAAAAATGTATTTACTCTCAAATTGCTTAAATATCAAGGGCAAACCGGTTGGCAGATGACATAACAAATGTTAATGCCAGTCCTCTCTTCTCCTTTCCAACACAGAATTTTCAGTGATTGGAGGTCTACTGATGATGGTGTAGTTCAAGCAATAGTTATACTCTATCTCCAGCAGTTAGACACAAATTATTTCTTATAATAGAAATAACTCTTTTGACAAGAATTGTAAGAAAATGGACATTCATTCAAATACATAATGGAAATAATTTTTGGTTTGTTTCTGAGGATCCCATAGATTTTGACACTTCATAATATGTTGGCTAACGTATAAAATACTGGCACTTAAATGGTATTCTCATGTTAAGTCTGAAAACACAGTCTCTTTGCTTACACAAATACCTTTAAAAGAGGGTAATTAGTGGCCAGTGGCTAAGAAGACCTCTGTGTTGAGAGGTTATGCTAAGCCTCTTGAAGATTCTCCATGTAAACAAGTCAGACCACATCACTCATTATCCCTCCTTTGTTTACTTAGAAAAAGGTTCAAACTATTTAATGAGAGGATTACCCATACTTCAACTCTATTGAAAAAGATTAATTGATATTTTCCTGTTGGAGGTTTCACCACTTGCATTTGGCTTCCACTCTCCTATTGTTATTGATGCTGTGATCAACAGAGCAAAGTTGCTTAAAGGTTATCCAAATTTCACAGCTTAACATTACTCAAACTAATTATATTTTTTCCTTGTCTCTTAGACCTTGAGTTTCAAGGACTGCTAATTTATCAAAAAGGACTGTATTTTAAACTTTACTTGTCTGAATTGAAAATTTTATGACTAAAATCTGGATACTTTGGACAATTTTGCTGTCTTTTAGACAAACTAGAGCACCTACCCAAGTGGAATATTAAAACAGAGCCAGATTTCCATGTAAACCGAAAAATAATGAATTTTTCACTATCATGTGTATAGGAGATTTTGAAAGATAATTTCAATATCTTACCATCATCTGGAGAACACTATATATATATATTTAAAAACCCTCCATTTTGAGATACAATGCTGTGATAGAAATCTTTACAAATTTTTCCCCCAAAAATGTGTGTATTATGGACATATGGTTGCATATTTGGATAACACCATTTGCATTTTTCAAACTTGCATTTTTTTAAAGCACTAGCTTGGCTTTTGCTGTCAGAATGGCAAACTGCTAGTGTATTCATCTAAAATTCTTAGTTTAACTCTTTGTCACTTTAGCATTTTATGTAATGCTAATACGTTCACCTTTTCTTTAAAAAGTAACCTAATATGTTGGA
The DNA here is from genome assembly GCF_018345385.1 of Vulpes lagopus. Lineage (NCBI taxonomy): Eukaryota > Metazoa > Chordata > Mammalia > Carnivora > Canidae > Vulpes > Vulpes lagopus. Next base: position 65,134,111 of record NC_054829.1, read on the forward strand.
GGCAGTAAAATAAGGAAGACTTTTCAAACCATAAAGTTTAATAATAGGAGGAGTCACATCATAGTGTGAAAAAAAAAAGGATAGTGTCAAAATTTGATCTTAGAAAAAATGCTTCTGAAAATTACTGGGGGAAAAGAAAGCATGTTAAAACGATTTTACTTCAGATTAATTCCCTGGAAGGATTTGCAATTTTTATGGTTTTCTAGGGTTATTTTGCAAAAGCAGTTTTAGTGCCTGAACATTTAAACATAACACACTAGAATATAGAACCCTAAAAAAATGATGATGAGAAAATAAAGATGAAAAGAACCCTAGCACTAGTAATTTATGGAGATTACACTCTCAAGTCTTCATTTGCTGTATGCTTTCTAAGAAAACATCCTTAAATTACTTTATCCCATCTGTAAATTTCTTTGTGATACAATGTTAAAAGTGAGGCATATTGCAAACATAACCTGCTACAGCATTTTAAGACAAATACTTCACTGGCCCCCGACCCCAAGGAGCAATTTTATTCAAGGGAATAAGGTGCCCACTTACGGTTGAATGATTCACCTGTCTTACATAATTTATACATATCAAGAATTAGGTTATCTAAAGAACCTGTTTTGACTTACAGATTAAATTTTATATAAATTGTACTTTCAAATCAACATTACCAATAATCTTTTGTTTTCAGATAACTACCCTAAAGGTTCATGTTACATTTTCTATATATGTTAAAATATGCACTATTTTAAATTTTGCAATATTGTGCATATATTTGGACATATTGCAGACATATTTGGACATATTGTGGACATATTTGGAATATTTCAGTTTTTCTCTTAATTGACATACTATATGGCTACTTATATTCCCTAGCCACTTCAATCTGCTTCTTTCGAATTATGTTTTTGCAATGTGTTTATCTAATTATTACTTATTTATTAGTTTCAGCAGAAGTATTTAATTAATTAGCATCTGATGCAAAGATAAAAGTAAATACCAGCACGTAAATGATACTATTGAAAAGGTACAAATTTTATTGATTCTAATACTGGCATATGCAGTTAACCTTATTGATTTAGTTGAGTACGTTAAAATAACAAAATAAAAACTATTTTACCACAAGACACTATAATCTGACCACTGTGTCTGCTTTTTTGCCTTCAAAACTTAACGCATAGCCTAACATCGAACATATTGATTCTTTTAAATAGTCATCCTCTAATAAATATGACATTATCACTCTAAGTTCAGGCAGTTGTGTTAGGTGATTAGAGAGTAGGCATGTAATCAGAGGAAGTACTTAGAAAGATCATCTTTCTTTATTCTCTTCCTTTGAAACACACAGAGAGGGCAACTGTGAAATAGCAATAACTGCTGAACTGGCTGTTACATAATCTGTGCTAACTGATGAAGTACTGATGCTTAAAAAGTGATCATCTATCCCTTTAAAGATTGAAGATGTCAGTACACATATACATTCAATTGCTATAGCTGACGTAGTTCTTGGAGATCACTTCTAAGGCAATTTTAAAAGTATATAAGAAAATATCTTTAAGCATTCCCTAGTAAATCCTTGAACACATATTTTCATTATTCAATATGTGGCAAAATATTAGGAACTAGGTAAACAAAGATAAATTAGAGGTTATTCCAGCTCATAGTCTAAAGCTAAAAATTACTGGTATGAATTGTTATTTACTCACATAGAATTCAGAGAAAAAAAAAAAAATTAAGGTCAAAGACTGGTAGATCTAATGTAAGTTTCCAGTAGTCTCCACCCATGAGGTGGAAGCCTTGACCTGAGTTTCAACATTGCTGCAAAGGAATACAAAACCACATACCACTGTTGGAAGATGATAAAATATGATCATATTCTAATAATATATTTTAAAACAAAATGTACTTAATCCAGCTATTAAAAGGCATAACTTAAACAGAAGGAACACAAGACTTAAACAAAGCAGAAGACAGCTGTCCAGAAATTATCAATTGCTAAAGCACACAGATTGTGATTAAATTTTAATGCAGCTTTTAAGCAAAGATTTTGCTTATCAGAGAGAAAGAATCCCACAGAAAATATTGTTATTGATTTCATCATTTTAGATGTAACTGATCCTTTAAGTAATTTTTCTTGCTTTCAGTACTAGTTCTTAAAGTGACTGCTTATACTGGGCAAATCATTAGATGGTATGTTCATTTAAAATTCTAAGCCAAATGCATAAATTGTTCTCCAGTGCACTCAAAGTCACATCTGTTGAAAACAAAACACAGCATTCAACCCATTGAATAAAAACAAAACATAACTGTAGAATAGCTGGATAGTCAAATCATGTAAATTAAATGGCATTGAAAATGATATTTCTTATTGATTTTTTTCAGGGAACCCAGTCTTTGGAATTAAAATATATTGATTACCTCTTATGTAACCCAAATTAACAGTAAGGCAATTCAATCTGCCAGAGCATCAGACTAGTTTTAGAGCCAGGGAATAAGGAATAAGAACACGTTTTCCAATTTTTTTATTAACAAATAAAATGCCATGTTGGTTCTCTGTATGAAAGTACATATAATATTTTATCAATAAAATTAATTATTAAAAATGAGAAATCATTATAGTCATACTTTATATTCTAATGGTCCATAATAATTCAACCATGTGTGAGATGGTTAAAGTCAAAAAAGCAACTTTAGTTAAAAATTAGTTATACAAAAAAAAAAAATTTGTTATATAAATAAAGACTTCCTCAGGTTAAAAAAATTGCTTATACATTTCAGAAATAAGGACACATTTAGTTATATAACTACATGCCTCCATTTATTAATTCAGACAGTATACATTGAATGCCAATCAAGTGCCAGACCCTAAGCTAGGCACCAGTGTGTATGTGTGCCTATGTATATGTTCTCATAATAAATGAGCGTGTAGGACTTGAGTATAAGGAATAAATATTGACTCAATCTTTATTTCTAATGCATATTGTCAAGCAGTTTATTAATTAGTCAATCTGAAGTCAACCAAATGATGTATATAATGAAGTTATCTCCTTAAAATACTGTAGGTTTTCCTATTAGAAATATGGGACATACCTTTTAAAGCAAATAAGCTTAATATGGCAAAACATATGGTCTAAATTTTAATAACTATCTTGCTTTGATATTTTTCTGAAGTCACATTTTATTACCCTTGTAGCTCTTAAGTACTGTTGAATGATTAGATTAATATTGGTCTGATCAGTTATTGGCAACAAAGAAGAGCCAAGCAACTAGAACTATTTCTAGATGTCTCAAACATCTGAAGATACAGATAGATATAGAAATATAGATACTGATACAACTATATATGAGATAATTGAGATAATTGGCTGAATTTTTTACTTTTTAGCTGTGTGATGACTAGTCTGTTAATAAATCAAATACTGTTGTTTGCATATGCTTATTTGTGTCCTCATTTAACAAAGTTCTAAGAAATTACACATGGGCTAACACAGAGCTAAATAATTCATCTTCTAAACAAACAGTATCTATATTATTTATGCCTATAGTTAGTATTTTTTTAGTATTTTAAGGTCAGTAAGGTGTTTTAGTGTATTGATGATTAACTAAATTCTCACTTCCCCAAAAATCATTTTGCTTACTGATTAATCTACATTGATCAAATCAATGTAGTCTAGATGCTTAGACTGTCCAACACAGGCCACAATCTACATTGATTTGATCAATCTACATTGATCAAATCAATGTAGTCTAAATGCTTAGACTGTCCAACACAGGCCACAATCAAAAAAGCATCTCTTGGGTTATATTGTTTGTTTGGGATGGAAAGGGAACTGGAGAAAAAAAAAATTCATAGTCTCTGCAATTGTGAAAAAAAAATCTAGTTTAAAGGTTATTAAAAAACTGGGCCACCTGGGTAGCTCAGCAGTCGAATATCAGCCTTTGGCTGAGGGCGTGATCCTGGGGTCCCAGGATCGAGTCCCACATCGGGCTCCTTGCATGGAGCCTGCTTCTCCCGCCTATGTCTCTGCCTTTCTTTGTGTGTCTCCTATGAATGGATAAATAAAATCTTTAAAAAAAAAGGTTATTAAAAAGCTAAGTTCTCAGTATCACTTGTCACTGACAGATAACTATTACCAGGTATTTTGGATTTTCTAATAATTATAGTGATACAGCATAGGCCATCACTTAGTCTTTTACAGGAAGAAATGAACCTTATTTGAACCTTGGAAATTCCAAAGTCAAACTCTTCAAGTCATAAATATATATACTCAGTTCAATTAGGAACAACATTTATCCCTTAGACTAACATTCTTCTGAACATCTGAAACTTCAAAAATATCATTATATTCACTCAAAAAATCTGAATTCTGTTTGCCAAAATCCTTCTGTGAGTTGAATAATATTGAAAATACCTGCTTATCTAAATTATAGAAAGCTCTATAAGTGTCTAGTTCAATGTCTCTGTACTCTTCTATGACTGAGTAGAGTATTCATAATCCCAGAGGCAAAAACAACTACATGGCAGGGGCACAACCAGTTTAATCTCCGTGGCCTGGAAACATTCCATCACTTAGAATTCATGTTTTCACAACTTGCCAGTTTCAACATTTCTCTAATTAGAAGATATTTAGAGCCCTTATTTCTCCAAAACGAACAGAATCCAGGTTTCAGGGTTTTATTTTTTATTTTTTTCTTAGGTTTCAGGTTTTTAGACCAAGTGTTGAATGTTAAGGAGACAAATGAGTGTTCAAAACAGATCAGCAAGTTTAAACATTTAAATTATTTGAAACTATCAGTCATCTCATCTCTTCCTTGCCTTACCAGATGTCTTTCAGTATCATTTATTATAAAATCGAGTGTTTCTTTATTATTTGTTAAACCTAGGATCCTAATTCCCTTTTTACCCAAATTAAAAAAAAAAAAAAAAAAAAAAAACCTTATTTACTTCTACTTTACCTGAGTGAGACAGTCATTTCCATGATTATTTTAATTAAACTTAAGTCATTTTTTTGCCATAGATTTAATTTAAAACAAATACTTATGCCCATTCTGGATGGTAGTGATGAGACACAAACTGGGGGAAGTAGAGTTAGATAATTTCATGATTGATAGTGAAGGCACCCAAACAGAGACCAACTATTCTCCACTTAAAGAAAAAAGAAAAGCAACCTCAGCAGATCACAAATCCTTCTTGTCTGTCGTTCTTGAATTTAATGCTTTATTGAAAAGATTGTGCTTCAAGTTCTCTGTGAGTGTGATATTGGTTGAAGTAAAATGAGGTATTGTTTTCTGTCTTCCAACACAATCAACCAATCCAGGATGAATCACATCACATGATGACATGGTCCTCTTGAGTTCAAGGATGAAAGTGTGGGAGATAAAATGAGGGGACTTGGGGTAGCATCATTCAACACTTTTCCCCTTCCTGGTCATTGTATCTTTCTCTTGAACTGATTTTCATTACATGAACTCTATAAATTGAAGCCTGTATCATTTGACAAGGCTTTGCCAGCAATAATAATATCTAACACTTTGGAATAGCATTTATGTGTTATATACTATACTGGTACTAGTTCATTTTATTCTCAAAACTTTTACAAATGGTCCTATTGTGACTTCATTCCCATTTCTGGGAAGCAAACCATGTGCCTGCATTTAGCATGTGATGTTTCCAATTTCAAAATTATATGGTTAATTCTTAATGGGTAAAATTTATAAGAAGCAACAGAGTAGATTTTTGAGCATGAACTTGGATATTAGAGATATTTGTCTAATAGATTTGGCTGAGATTGTATCATTCTGTGATACTATCACAATTACCTTTTTTCTCACTTGAATTGTACATTAGAGATAAGGATCTCTATGCCATTACTCCTTCCCTGGCCTGCAGCAACTCATTTATCCTTCCTATGTTTTACCACCTCATACCAGAAATGGGCAGAAAAATACCTCCCAAGAATAATGAGAGAATTTAATGAGATAGTATACTGAAAGTGCTTAGCCCGGTGTTTACTATGGAGTTAAGTACTGATTATTATTGATAAACAGAATGGCATGACATGGCAAGACTACCTGACATTCTATGTTTTCTCCTAACCTTTTTCACATTTCCAAATTTTTTCATTCATGGGGGATTACCTGACAGGAGAAATGAAACTGATAGCTTGAAAGGAAGTCACACCCTTCTGAGTGGCCCAGAGCAAAACTTGAATACCATCAGATCTTAAGAAATTAACATATAGACACGTTGCAGTTTTCAAGCTGTCACTTTGGAGTTTAACATTTCCCCAGTGACATTAGTGCAATTGTTCAGCCAAGAGTTTTAATACATTTTCTCTTGTTTTTCTTCTATTTTTTTCTCTTCCCTTTCCTTTACTTTTTCTTTCTTTCTCTCTTTTTTCTTTTGTTGTTGTTGTTGCTGGTGGTATGTGGCATTATCTTTCCTCTCACTGTGAAGACCTCCATTTGGAAAGCAAGTAGAGATCTTATTCACCAATTCTATTATGCCTTTTAAATTTAGGGACGTTTTCTCTTTTTCCTCTCCCTAAGATCCATCAGTTTGCAGATTTTCAACAAACTATTTTTAGAGTTACTAATATCATTTTTGCAGGTCTTTCAGGAAGGATTTGAGTAGGCATAATTGTGGGGTGTTTATGTTTTTTGTTTTTGTTACTAAGACCTTAATCTTTGTCTCTTTCCCTTGTTACAAAGATTATTGAAAAACAGCAGGTCTGAGCTTTTAAATTGGATTGCATGCATCTTTGAAAGCTAATACTTTATATTGTGCTAAATGATAGTGCTCTTTAAAAATTGGATGTGTTATGTTGTAAATAAGGTTAAATACAAAGAATCGAGGTTTTAGGAATCTCAGGGTCTTGCTACATTAATCTCAAGTCAGATACTGTTTTATGAGAGGGCACAGTAGTTTAATGGGCATTTATTGATTTAAATTAAATTATAACTTTGGAGACAGTAACTTGCAAACTTAAAACAGTCATATGATATTATGAATTACATCTTATGCACATTAAGAGATCTTAAAGCAAGGAAACCAAAGATAGAAAATATTGGCTCACATTTCAAGCCACAATAAGTGTGAATATAGCCTCAATTTAATAAAAATGTATAATGCAACTTTCCTTGGGTTAAATGTCTGACAATTGCTCTTGGAATGGGTACTTGTTTTCCCATTATTGGTCACTTTAATTGACTTACACTCTAGTTTTCTCATTTAAAGATCACTTTATAGTATTGGGTGTTCTTCATCTGAGAGATATGTTCTAGTCCTGCCTGGTCCAACAACACAACAGTTTACATATTTCTGAACTTGATCCGAAAACTGATTTAAAAATCCATATGGACAATCCAATTTATCTGAAAATATATACACACAAGTCTGCTCAGAGGTGGCTAAAATAAAATAAATTTCATTTTAGGAGACAGGAAGGAAGCCAAGACAAGAGAGTGAAGATTCTGAAGTAAATGGGTACTTGCTTTGACCAAGATCGAAAGCCATCTCTCCCCAGAGAATATTAGAAGAGGGCTTGGAAGACAAGCATTGGAAAAGTAGAATGTTTGTGCTTTTCTTTCTGGTGAACTGCATTAAAAATTCAGCAAACGGGGGGGGGGGATCAGTTTACATTACTCTTCTTGTTTCGCATGTATCAACTGACAGGTGCTGTAAACATACATAGACAAACATGGTCCTATGCTTGCAGTGCTCCAGTGACTGCGGAAGGCAGTACGTAATCTCCCAAGGTGATCACACAGAGGACTGTGCAGACACACTATGCTGAGATTGAAGAAGAGGCCGTAAATATTCTCTTTCCCATAAAACTACAGGAGCTCGCCTTTCAACTTTGATTCTCAAGAAAATCCATTCAGAGAGATGGTTTTGTTCTGACAATAAGTTACTGAGGTCCAGTAGTCTTCTTTTGATTCTGAGGACTTGACTGAAACCTTACTAGTACTCCTGAAATAACAGCAGAAGGAGCCCAGGAGGCCCCTTGGTCTTCTGTATGACTTGCTTTGCTGGAGGTAAACCGCTGATCCACACGCCTTTGATTTCACTAAGGGTAGAACCTCAGCCATCAGGTAGAGAGAACTGACCTTGGCTTTGAGATCAGACTCAGTATTTAAGACATTTACTCATTTGTGTTGTAGAGATGTCATGGTAAATACATTATATCCGTTTATACTGAACACTAAGAGGCTCCTTTTTCTACACCATAGACAGCGATTTGGCTGAGATTGTATCATTCTGTGATACTATCCCAACTACCTTTTTTCTCACTTGAATTGTACTTTTGGCTGTCATTTGCGCTTTTGAATAAAGGTTTACATTAGTAGAAGATATCATAATAGCCTATCTCCTTTTCATGAGTTGATATACAAATCAAAAAGAAAGGATAAGGCCAAGACTCCCTTTGTCCTTGGAAAAGTATGCCATCTGCATTTAGCTTATGATATTCAGCTGGGAACAAAATTCTAGCATAAGGAAGTCGTTAATACAACCCTCAAGTTACACTGTAAATTCAAAGTACTTTAAATGCCTTATAATAGTCAAAGCCAGTAAAATCGACCCTGTATATTTTTATTTCATCTCTGTTGGATCATATGATATTTAATAATTGGTTCTGGCACCTCGTTGCAAATTATTATAACTTTGAGATTCAACAGTCCTATTGAACATATGGGCAGCACAGCCTCAGAACATATATATGATACAGCCTCATGAGAGGACCTTCTGTCTTGTTTTCCTTAGCTTGGAAGGGTCAGGTAAATTTTGTTGTGTCGTCATGTGCTAAGATTCCACAATCTCTGTTTTGCAGGGTAAATGCTTAATGGAACTGATCCCCCCTCCCCGCCCCTTAGCTGTGAACACTTCCTTTGCAAAGCCAAAAGAAAAATTCATGCATCTGGGATGCAGTTTACTGGGCTCTTACTATAGCAGTTATAAAGCTATTCCAGTATCAGTGCACAAGTATTCATCAACCCAGAATAGGTTCTATTACTTAGTGCCATATTGTATCCTGGCTGAGCTGCAAACTATGAGAGTTTCTGGAGTCAGGAGACCTTCCCGTGTGGTATTGAAAGCATATGATGATCCTTCATTAATCCCGAAGGAAATGGAAAGTTGGCGATAAAATGCAGTTGACCCCAAGAAACCTTTTGTAGAGTTCGACATTCTCCCTTTAGCATTTCTTTTTTTTCCAGCTCTGCTCACAGTAACACCCTGAGACAATATTGGGAAAGGTATTTCCACATCAACAGCCCATTAAGGTTATTTTCAATGTTCCTGCTGTTTTGCCTCTATATCTAGCCCTTGTGCCTTGATTTGCTCTTGTATTATTTCACATTAATTGCCATATTGTTTATTGCCATATCCCAACATACCATAACATGGGCACAGTGGCAATAATTACATAGGAAGCTGTACTTAAAAAAAAAGATGTCAAGATGGGTAGTGGCGGGTGAGTGGGTAGGGTAGCAGAAAGTTATGATTTATACCTTATGTTGACATTGTGGAACAGAGCTGGTTCAATTTCTCTTGATTTCACTGTTAATGCCTAAAATTAATCTCTCTCTCTGTCATATAATTATTCATTACCAAGACTACTAAGCTGAAAAGTTCACAGAGGTGGGGGCAATGATTAAAGGAATTTTCCAAGCATTTATTTTACTCTTGCCACTGCAATGTTACATTTTTTTTAATTTGACATCCAGGTGGACAAGAAGCAGCCATATGCAATGTTTGCGATCCTGACTCATTTTAAAACTCCCGTTTCCTTTAAGAATTCTTTTTCAAACAAAAAATGCTTTTTGTACCTCTGCTTGTGTGCATGTGCATTCGCTCTAAATAGGCATACAAGGCATCTTGAGGCTCTGGAATATGATTCCTTCTTTGTCCTATTTACCAAAATCCACCTCTCCTTGAGCCATCCTACCCTCCTACACCACATTGTTACTGAGAATCTTCTTCACAATTAAGTTGTCACTTGGTCTAGACAGTACCAAGAATCGTCCTAACCCTGGTGAGCAGCAAGCCAGAGTCATGCTTGATCCTGGTTGACAGTCTGGAAGTTGAAATCCTTTTCATGTCGGCGGAGTTGAAAATATCTTTCTTTTACTGCCGATTCGCTTCCGATGCTGGGTCTGCTTGCTTGGCACCACGTCAGCCAGTAGGTGGAGTGCTTGCTAACAGTAATTGAATATACAGAACTTGAATTTAAAGTAAGTGGAAACCACTTTTCTTGTTATAAACTGCTAAAACCATATTTACACTGAACTCTTTCTATGGCTATAATTAGTTTAAAAAAAAAGTTTCAAGGGCAGGGTTGAGATGAACGCAGGACGATATAGTTCCATGATAGAGCACAGAGAGGCAAATTGTGCCCAAGAGGATCGACACATCATATGGTGTAAACCGATGTAAAGGGGCACTCTCTCAAACATTCAACTGAATCTAATTTGGAAAATAGACCTTAGTCCCTCTTTAAAAAATTTAGTATTTCTGCTGTCCAAAGAATAAACTAGCCTTGATTAGTTGTATGCGAAAAAGCTTGAGCAATAGAGGATTAATTACATACACGTGTTAATAATAGTCATAGTAGATTCAGCATCTTTGGAAAGAAAAGTTGCAGGAGATGCCTCCAAAATAAAGTGTAACTTTCCCATAAGAGTGTCTTGTTTTCCTTCAGAAGAAGGTTTTCAAATGTATTTAAAAGCTGCAGCTTGAGACTTGCTAACTACATCACTCTAAATCTATCTATATCACACCTAAAGATGTTAAAGCAACATTTAGAACTCCAAGGAGAAAACAAGCAACAGAATTTAGAAAGCAGGAACCACATGGAAATAAGAAAAATCTTCAGTCGTTTTTTAAGAATGTGAGTTATATGATGTGAAGTAGATGAAAATGCAAGAGTTTAAAAAAGAATCTCTTGTTCCATATCAGGAATACTTACAGATCTGATTTCATGGCACGCAAGTACTGAAGATCTCTATGGCTTGCAAATACCATTTCGTCTAAAAGGACTTCAGAGCGAATAATTGCACAGTATGCAACGACAAACACTGCTAAAATAGTGATCACTTCCCCTTTATTTAACTTTTTTTATTATAAAAATGGTAAACTCTCTTAAATATAACTTCGTGAGGACATTGTTGATTTTTTTTTAATTATGTCATCGTGTTCTCAGCTCATATTAAATTTTGGACAGATTTGTGTTTCAAATATATGACTTTTTTTTCACTTGGGGTTGGAATTGAGGAATGGAGGAGAAGAGTGAGCACTGCTAACTGAATTAGTCAGCTAAAGCTTTATGTGGTAAATAACTCTTTGAAGCATGCAATAAATAGGTTTACTAAACCCAAGCAACTGCTTGCCGCTCACTGCCTCTTGAAGCAATATCGATGGCAAAATTGAACTCCCTCAAGGGAGGGAGGGGAAAGAAAAGTTACTGTTAATTTAAAATAATAAAATGCTATATTTTCTATTTCTCGTCCGAAAGGAAAAAAGTATGTTCATTTCCATCAAACCATGGAGTCTGGCTATTCAAGTGGCAAACTATGACCAGAACACAATCTATATCCCTAGCCAAGAAAGAGAGCTTTGGGGAATGTATTTATTATCTGATTTTGATCGGAGAAGCAGTATGAATATTGGCATATTCTAGTACCAAGGCAAACTGTGTGGTTGTGGACTAGCCTACGAAAGAACTGTAGAGGAGTTCTGTGAAGAAATGGATACCTTTGTCTATGTCTTTCTCCATGTTCATTTATTTCTTCAGGTTCTACAAGTATCACTGCATACTCAGCATATTTTTATTCCTCTCATTTGGAAAAAGAAATTGAGTTCTGTCGCTTTCTTGTTATTCGTTATTCATTTTACCTTGTTTTGTTTGCTTCACTCTGTTGCTTTCCCTTAGATGTTGAGCCACGTCATGCTCAGCCAGTGTTCCTCCCTCGATAGTGAGTAGGCAATAGACTTTACTGAGAAACAGAAAATGTTAGCCTCTGATCTCACCAGGATTATATTCTCTCTTAATAGAAGCTGTTGATAGATCCTGAACAGCTCCACACTTGGGGTGTTGACTTGTAGAATGAAATCCTCTGCACACAAGCACAGCAAAATATTTTGGTGAAAAGTAATTATCAGAAATAGTGACACTAGGAAATTAGTTAACTACATTTCAGCATGAAGCTTGAGTTACCCCTGCCCATTCTTGTTCCAGACCCATCTGAAATCAGCAATTCAGCTTAATGATGTCACAACATTTGCCAGGCTGTGGGCACTGAATAGAAGACACGGGACTGCCCCCATCGTATGAGGTTCCCCTCCTTTCCCTCTACGCAAACAGCCCATCTGTCTCACTCGCCCAGAAACTGTTATCTTTGAAACATCATTCTATTATTACCATGGTTGTTCTTTAAAACTGGTCCTTAACTTTGGATTTTGTTTTGGAAATCAGATTTGCAAATTCTCTCACATCTCATTGGCCCATTTAAAATGTGGATAGTAATATGCCCTGGAAGCAGCTCATCTCACTAAAGAGCTCAAATACTATATATTTCCATTCACTTGCTAGAGGATAACCTTTTGTGAAATACAGATAGCCTACTTTTTTTTTTTAATCACAACAAAGAATCCAACCCCTCCCAACCTCTAATATTTTTCAAAGTGTGAATTGAAGAGGACTTAGAGACAGATGGGTCTGGATGATCAAGTTACCTGTTATAGCAGCACATCTGCCGGGGCAGTCAATCACTGTGATGGCTCTGACAGGTCGATGGAGCCTGAGCAAGAACGGCTAATGCAGACAGAAGAACGGCTGGGGAAGGGCAGACCTCCTGCCTGTCTCCTGGGTTTGGCTGGTCTGAAAGCTGTACTTGAATTTGCTCTAGTTAAAATTCTGTCTGTCTATTGAGCGATGATATTAGATGAAAGATTTGGGCTCCTAATTTTTTTTTAAAGCCAACATATTGAACACATATGATTGGGAATGAGTCGATTAGCACTTTCAAGCTGTCAGTCAATATTTGGTCGTATTTAGGGGACGGGGCGGGGAGTGTGCGGTGAATAAGATTAGGAAACGAAGAGGTAGGAGATAGTTTCAAAACTGCATTTTCCCCTAAAAGTGTCAAAAGGATGAAATGCATTAAGCACTGATTCTGAGATGCCTATTTCTGCGAGCTCAGTATAATAAAAATTAGCATTGAACAGAACAAAGGCAACTCTAAGAATGTCAAAAAGCAAAATTAATTTATGGAGGCATGCTATTTTATTTCCCCTGTATATTTGCTCCTTTCCTCCCCCTCTTCAATCATAAAGTGAATCCTATTTATCAATCCTAATAGATCCAAATATTTGGCAATATCATGTGTTAGGAAATATGGAGCAAGGGATTCCAAGATTTCACAAACAATTGAAAAGATGTGCTCCAATTAAGTGCAGCACTAATTGTACCACTTCTATGACACATTTGTAAAAGTGGAGATGTTAGAAGACAATAGAACCTCAAAATATCTAGATTCCTACTAATGGCTAATGAATCAGTTGTTAAAATTGGCAGTAAGGCAGTACCAAAAAGTAATGATAATAATAATCCTGAATCTCAAAGAAATACCTTAATGGAAGGTAATGGCAAGAATTGTTAACACCCATCAACATCTAGAGAGCAAGTTAAATTTATGGTTAGTTAAATTTCTGTATTCATGTATGTATGTATAGATATTTATTTTTGTATACGTGTGTGTATATTTTATGTCTATGATTAGAATACACATATTTACATATTTATAGCTGAATACATGCATTTCTTTGAGAAGTAAAAGAAAAATATTCCATAAGATAAGCATTATTATTACCCCATTGTAGAGCTACAGTGAGCAAACATTGCTGGAAAAAGGGCAAAATGTTAATACATGCAGAACTGCTGTTAGTAGCGATTTTCTCTACAATGCCAAACTGATGGGGATTCGTGAAAGAGCCATTAAACAGATGCGTTGCTTTTCAATACATTCTTCAAGTATTTTTGCTCCCTCATCCACATTTTTAGTAAATGATGCTAAATGTTTTCAAAATATTACTATATTGGCTTTTTTTACTTGAATTTTTTAAGTGGACTCATATTTAGCAGCAGATGGTTTGAGATACCAGAACTGAAATGGAGTTAGTTATTTGGGTTCAGACTACAGCAGAATCTCATACCTCAGTTTATGGGACAAGAGAGATCAGTGAAATCACCCTTCTCTTAAAAACATTCAGAACAAACTCAGAAATAGGGCTTTTCCTG